>NC_143167.1:1249200-1404100 GCF_047325235.1 Durio zibethinus
GACTGCAATTTCATTTTTTTTTAAATCATCGTCAAAACGAAAAGTGAAGCAAATCGAAATTTTGCATAGAAAGAGAGAGAGAGAATTACAATGAAGAGGACCGGATCGGGAGTTTTAGCTCGGACGGCGGCATTCACGGCGTCTTCGATCTTGCGAGAGAGCACGTGCTTGTCAAGGTACTCTTGCACCGACATTTTTCTTCTAAATTCCCCTTTCGACGGCGAAATTGGTGCGGTGCAGTGGCAAAGGTCTGACGGAGATGCTTTGATTTTCTACCCCAAAATCTTCACAGTTTTTAGATATTCGAATTTCACAAGAGATCTCAGCTCCACTTGATTTCTAAACAATCGAAAGCTTAGCTCAATCACTGTCCTGTCATTTGAATTTTCTACCTTTGAAAAACACCTCTCTCTTTCACAGTCGTTCTCGTCTTCCCATCTTTTTCCGCTTCGTCCAATAACCCAATTCCGGTTTTCAGAGAGCCATTTTTTTTCTTTATTTTTTTGGGAGAGTTGTTGTTTGGGCCGATAGGGTCCACATGAGAAGGGGCCGGCGTGGAGGTATTGTTGGTGGAATGGATCTCAGTGTTCAGCCCGTTTCATGCTTTGATTAAACTCTGACATAGGCCCAGGCCCAGTTAGATAACACAGGATCCTTGATCCTGCCATGAATTTCATATTGATAATGTACTAGAATTGATCTTAAAATATAAGGCTCACATCACTTTTAACTTGTAATGTACTTTTTTGTATGATAAAATAATAAGATCAACTAAGTCAAAACATCACAAGTTAGTGTTGGATTGTGATGTCAGCAATGTATCACCAAAGACGGAGTTAGAGAAGATGTTATAGAATATGTTATGATCCTAGAGAGGAATCATGAATCTTTCTCCCTCCATCAACTAACCTTATTCTTGGATCTTGTTCGTGAGATTGATAAAAATCAATATTTTTTTGTATTCTTCTAATTTATATGTGTATTAAATTACTATAGTATGATATATATTATTTCTTTTATTTATTTTATTGTTTTCTTTCTCATATTTCCTTCAAATGAATATAAAACAAAAAAAAAAAAACTTCAAAGTATATTTTTTCATTTCACGGGTCGAGAAATCTACTTCGAATATTTTTCTATTTACTTTTTTATATATATAAAAAAAAAAAAAGTTTTTATTTTTCAATATGAATCTCACATCGACTGTGTATTAGAGTTGATATTGGGATATAAGTTTATAGGATAAAATCATGATCAGAAAGGTCAAATCAGATAATATCTCATAAGTTAGTGTGGACTAGAGTTGATATTGGGATATAAGTTTATAAGATAAAATTGTGAGCTCAAAATAATCAAATCAGATAATATCTCATAAATTAGTGTGGACCGTGACACTCATTTTAAGATTATCATTTGTTGGGTCAAGATATCTATAAAATCGAATCAAATTGAGTCAATATAGTAAAAATTTCGAGTTCGAGATTGACTTAAAATTTATTATTTAAAACTTGATTTGAACTCGATTGATTTTTTATTTTCAAGTTCAAACTCAACTTGAGATAAAAATTAAATTATTTGAATTCGTTCGATTAAATTCATTTATCAAATAAAAAAAAAACTTAATTTTTATACTCAACTTTAAATTCGATTATTTGTATTCCAATTCGAATTTAAACTTAAATTAATAAATATATATGAGTAAAATAATAATTTTTTAATTAAAATATAAAAATTCGATTAAACTCGTAAACTATTTGAATCGGATATTATGATACTTAAACTCGACTTACTCAATAAATTGAATTGTTAAAGTTCAAGCTCAAGTTAACAATGATCGAATTGAATTCAAATTTTATTCAAATCGAACTAAAAACACTTATGTATTATTTCCACACCTACACAAGACTTTTCATCTTTCGCTGGTAGATTAAGTAAAAAACTGAAATGGTTCAGCAGAACGGTCTTCAGCTGAAACTGAGCTCAATCTAAAACTTATGCTGGGAAAAGTGATATTCTTCTGAATTACAGTTCAATTGTAACCGATCTATCGGTAACAGAGAATGAGATGTGAGGAATTTTCATCTTTTGCACTGGAAATCAAATAAGCGACATGAGTTCAGCATTACAGGTACATTTTTGGATTTACCGTGTTAAAAGTAACATAACATTTTGGCTACTCATTACATACATAGAGCAAATAATTAAACTTTGAAGGTGCCATATGCATACAAATAGCCTGTGCATTTTTCTCAAGCTACCACGAAAGCACTCGATGAACCAGTGAAATGCCGGATTGATCCCATAAGCCCCTTTGCAGCACCGAAATGTCTTATTCTGTATACTCCTGGCAAGGCAGATTGAGGAATCGTCCATTCAATGGTTGCCTGACTTCGGGGACTTAGCTTCGAAGGTCTTGACCATATAAAGCGAAGGCAGAAATCATCATCATCGTAAGTTGGGATCCATGTATCCTTCCCTTGGAATATCTCAACAAGGGCGAATGTACCCTCTGTCAAGAGATCATTCCTGGGGCAAGCTGACCAGAAGACAACAGTCACATTGCTACCTCTCTTGAAGGTTGAGTTAGCAGGAACATCGGAGCTGACATCCCCAAAATTTATACCAGCAGGGGTAGAGTCCATTACAACAGGAGTGAGTAAGCTTATTTGCTTCGTTAGAAGATTTGGAGGTTGGGGTCCAGGTTCAACTGGTTGGCCTTTGATAAGAGCACTTGCAAGCTTCTGGAACTCCTGAATGTAGGCACTGAGTGTGTGTGGACCATACAGCGTGGAGGCACCCTAGGAAACAAACGAAAAAGAAAACTTAATACGCATGTGAAATGACACCATTCCAAATGTTCACATGTTCTTAATACGCATGTGTATGTATGACCAAATAGCCATAACAGAAGAAACTAGATGCGAATTCAATGCCAATTCATGAATGGCACAAGCTATAGTAAGTTCAAGTTCTAAAGCTCTCGACTCAAACGGTGAAACTGGCCACTACTCTATAAACTAAGAACAAATTGTAGAGAGTAAAGATACAACACATAATAAACAAAATATTTGGTGATTCAATGCCAATTTTATGTGTGGCACAAGCCATATTGTCGCAAGTTCAAGGCATAAACTCTCCATTTAAGCAAGGAAACTGTCAAGTAGTCAATTATGGTTAATCAACAAACTTACTGAAGTGAGAGGAAAGCTGCAAATAAAAAATATTGTAAATTATCACTTGGTTGTTTTTTATAGCCAATAATTGGCAATATTTGGATAATTATCCACACAAGTTTTGTCTATTTGGCACTGACCTCATATCTCTGCACCTGGTACTCCTCCAAGGTTGTAACATACTGTGAATATGTATTAGTCAACCCAGCTATAACAACATGAATGTTACTACCAAATTCTCCATTACCACTGCTTGTAAGCACTGCCTTCACAGCATCACAAAGACGCCTTCCAGACATTGTTGTAAATTCTGCTTGAATCAAAATGGTGAGAATCCATGGTTATCATTGCATAGAGTGAACAAAGAAATATAGGACTCAGAAGGTAACCTCAACACATGGTAGTGCAAGATGTGATGATTAAGAAATGACAGGAGTAATATTCAATGCAAACTGAAAAGTGAAGATACAAAAGGAAAAAAGCTACTACCTCCAGGTACACTGAGAATGACTAGCTGCCCTATCCGAAGGATCTGGATTGGAAGTATTGAAGGCTGCCATGATCATGAACAAGCATATCATCAGTTAACTCATTTTAGCGGAAAAGGAGTCGCAAGCATTTTTTATTTGAGAAAATTAAGACTACTTAGAAATAACAGAAGATAATATGTCATTAAAGGAGTCTACGGATCAAACGATTGAAATCATTTATCAAGCATCCAAGTAAAGCTCATGTTATGGCATGACTTTCACTTTATGAAGACTCAGTTCGACTTTTACGTCTCCTAAGATATAGTTGCAACTTACCGCCCAATCATATGGTTGCTTCATTTCACCAGTATCTAGCAAAATGGGCTTTGGGTGCTGGCAATCAACTTGTTTTTTATCTGGAGTTTTAAGTAAGTTGCGCACAAGCCTCCAGAAAGGATTTCCCTGATATAACATTGCAACAACATTAATCATAAAAAGCAGACAAGCATATGGCACAAAAAACAAAAATGTGCACATATGATGAGTGCAGTCTTAGATCACCTTGTTATCTCCTTGCTTAAAATCAAATGCCCCAGGTCCATCAGTTGTTCCTGCAGCAAATGCAAATCCCATTGCAGCAGGACATGTTTTAACTACCTCAGAACCTCCTCCTTCTTTAGGAAGTGTTACCTCAAGCTGGGAAAAGTCTAGGTAAGTGTGGCGATAATCAACCTTTCCTTTTAATTGCTCAGATGCTTTGTTAAACAGATCCACAGCTTTTCTGAATTGTCTCTCTCCAATAATACGTGTACTTTCAAATTCATCAGGATAGCTTCCAAGTGAAACACACAATGCATTTTAGTCTTCTGACACAATATATATGTATGGCATGAGAAAAAAGTGCATAGCAGGAAGAGGAATAGTACCCTGGTCCTCGGCCATAGCATAGTTCATTCTTTCCACCACAGGTACTATGATTGAAGTCACAAGGAAGACCAGTGTCAATGCAAAATGCACCAAGTACATTGGGACTAACATCGCCGCAATTTGTTTGGCAAAATGCAGACACAAATCCAGGCTTATCAGCCTGTCTAAGAGCACCCCTGACACGTCTAGCAACACTCAGAGTCCTGGTTGCAGGCCTACCAGGACGAGACTGGAAGGATGCAGCAAGCTCCAGCAACTCATGGTCTACATCAAAAGGATATTAAAAGAAATATTGCATGGACCCAGCACATCAAGGAGTTCCAACTACATAGTATGGATCTGACGACTAATTTATGTTATAGACTGAAGATAATATCGAGTAATGAAGCTATTTTTCCAATTGCTCTTTGTACATATTTTTCAAATTAATTCAGTGACAGAAATTGAAAGCACAAAACTTACGATTATCCTGAATGTTGGGGATGATGTTTGAGACTCTTCGAGGTATTCCATCAGCGACCAATTCATTAATTTGTGAACTTTTAACGCCATTCTGCTCAAACCAGTCTTCCATAAATCGTGCTGCTGCGCCCTTATTATCCCCACTGATCAGTGAGTTTGTACGACTCATTGATGTTCCATGAGTTGCAAACCAGTTGAAGCTACCCACTGGACCCCACTGGTCGTCTACAAACTTTAAAAGGGTCATTTCTTTATCAACATCATATTTATATTTGCTCCGCTCTGACACAGGATTATTGAGATAGGCACTGGGACTACGGTTTACACCAGCATCTAATAGTTCTCCTGTTGAAAACCCAGAATCTTTGAGCACAAATAAATGTGTACACCTCCAATATACAAAACAGAGTGAAATGCACAGCAAGATAAAACCAAATAGGTAAAAAATCAAGTATGTACAATAATTTCAGAAAACTTTAGACCTCAGAACAAAGATCATCAGAATCAAGGAAGATTCTCCCTTCATATTATTTCTGCTCAACAAGATTGATAACAAGTAAATATACAAATAGAAAGTAGCAACTGAATATTTCCTGTTCCTTACCCTTGTTCACAAAAGTTGATCCAGGTCGGAGATTTTCGTGAGCTTGTACAATACTTTTCTCAATGCCATCTACCAGGACATCAAATGACTGACGAACAAATCCAAGAGATGTCACGAGATACACCACATATTGGAGATAACCCCCAGGACCAGCATGGCTGTGAATACCACTGATAGCAACATTCTGTTCAGTATATAAGTCCCCATATCTGCGAGTATAAGAAGCAATTATATGAGGGTAGACAAGTCAAAAGTTAAAATACCAACCATAAATGCATATCAAACTAAAACCCATGTGAACAAGTATCCAATTTCATCTATTTCAAAGGCTCAGGTGTCTTTGGTTCTGTCTCAATCTTTGTTGAAATAACATTTTTTCTAAAAATAAAAAGGTCAAAGACGGATACTATATCTTAATTTCAAAAGATCAAGCTGAACGAGTTTTGCAGTTGAATAAGTTCTGTTTTTCTGATGCACAAATGATTTACTTCAAATAGATAATCGCATAAACTTCCATCAGGATTTAACTTTTATATGTTAAAAACAAAAGGCAGATCTCCAGGCATAACATGCTGTGATAATAACTACCTTGTTTTCAATCTCTCAAGCACTTTAATTGTCACTAATTGTGAAGCCATGCAAGCATCAAGATTAACAAATACTACTCGTTTCCCCTGCGGCTCTGCCACAATAAATGAACGAGCTCGCAGCCTGAAGTGAATCCCGGAAGCAATTTGTTCTGTGTAAGCATATCCCATCATATTAACATCGGCTGCAGGTCCAGTAATGTCATAGCTTCCAAGCCCGATTAAATAGTTGGAATCTGAGTGTACTGTTTTACTATATTGCAGCACAAGTACCAGAGATATCCATAACCAAATAGTTCTCAAAGGACTCCGAAAATAACAACCAATAGAAGCAAGTAACTCCATCATGAACCCGACAAGTACACCAAGCAGCACTTAGTTCATTTTCCTTCATCAAAGACAATAACATGTCAACGGATTTTTTTATGGAAAGCCAAGCATTAGTCAAAATTATAGATGGCCAAAATTTCTCATATATTTAGCTTCAAAGAATCCTTATAAATTGTCTGAAATTAGTAAACCACTTGCATAAAACCAACAAATTTCCATTGATCAAACTGAAGACACCAGAAATAAATAAAATATATAACAATCATTTGCATTTTGTATGATCCAAAAACTGCTTTAATCCATGATTTTGTCCCCCCTATTCCTATTCCATTTAATTCTAAATATAAAAACTTGTCATTATATCAAGAAAGCAACATCAAACCTAAAGCTTCAAGCAAAATGTAAAAAATAACCATCTTGACATATCCAACGACAGTGAAAACTTGCTGATCATCGACATCATTATTTCATCCAATAAATCAAATCCCAAACAACTAAATTACCTGATAAAATAATTATCTATTCTCGAACTTAGCAGGTTCAATAAGCAACAATCAGTTAAAACAACTTTCGAAGAAAACCCATTGAAAAACTGGAATTCGATAATCACTTTTTAGCACAAGAATCAAGAAGTTCCAAATGATTAAACAAATACCCACAATAAAAAATGGAAAAAAAATACCTTTCAATTGAGAGTAAAGATTGATCTCAGCTTCTCTGATAATTTGTATGTGAAGAGGGAGAGAGAGAGAGAGAGGTTGGTAGGCTATGATACTTAAAGAGAGTCAAACTAAGAACTAAGGAAACTTAAAGTGGTTGCTTTGAACGGTAATCAATGATGACTGTTGATACCGTTGTTTGTTACAGCTTTGCGAGTTTTCAAGTTTAGTTTTTGGAACTTAGTTGTGGGGAACTGTTGGGGTGCACATGATGTCTGTGCTGCTAGGTTTGAAGTTGTTTAAATTAAGGATTCAGATTTTTTCTATGTGAACTTGGATTTCGGATCTTTTCCTCTGATTCCGGGGATCAAGATCTGTTTATTTACGAAAGTCAACTCCTTTTCGGTTTTTATAAGTTTAACAATGCCCTTTCTGTTGAAGTAATAATATATATATTTTTTAATTTTAATGCTGTAAAAAGTTTGGCATTTTGAACTAAATTTTGGAAACAAATTCTAAAGTATTATTTTACTAGTAAATCAGCCCTTGTAGGAATGCATTTCTTATTGGATAAGTAGCTTCACACGAACACAAACATGAACACAGACAACACTCTCATTTCAATTTGAACATATTCTTTTGCGTAAATGGAAAGTTGATACATTTGCAAACCGACAGCATAGGTGCCAAAGCCCCCACCTCTCAAACCATAAGCAAAACCATGAACTTCACGATTCAAATGCCTGAGAGAGAAATAATAGTTTCCAGCCTAAAAAATAGTTTGTGACAAGCAGAGACGCCAATAGGCGGATCGCTTTCTCACTTCAGACGTCAAATATCAAACGAGCAGCAATGGGAAAATGTTATTCAAAAACAAATTGCCATGAGGAAACATTTGCTAAACTTTGCATCAGACAAGAAAAATCACCATCGATCCCTGGTCCTGGCTCAAATCCTGGTTGGCCTGGCACTTGTTTGTGACATAAAAATAATAGCGCAGAATTCAAATGTTCCCATACATGCCTATCAGAGTCATATTCAGCTGCTCAGTAAATTTGACTTTTGTGAAAAGAGAAATAAAAAATGATCTGATCTAGCAAAGCATGAGCCTGGAGGCCATGGAATTTAATAAGGCAGCGTCGGATTGAAAAGGGTTTTCATTGATGCATTTTGTAACCAGACTCGGATGAATTACCTAATGCATGCAAAGCCTACTCTGCATCCTTCTCAACCCTCTCTCGGACTCTGGGTAAGTTGCACCGAGGACATTGGGGCCTGTGGAGCTGAGTTTTGTTTAAATCCTGGCACCAATATAGAGAGGCTTCTGATGTTTCCAAAGCTGATCTAGCCAGCCTCTGAGCATAATTCTCAACTACATGCAGGAAAGTTTAGCTCTTCTATACAATCATACGACATAACCTGGCACAAGGACTGAGAATTTTCAATTCTAAAACGTAAAATTTGTCTGTTAATATTTGTTCCCTGATAGCAAGGAGTAGAAGCAAAAAAGCCAAGGATCCGTTGGATATCGATCCAATGCGGTGGCCACTGGACAGCATCGGTAACAAGCATAAATCCATCAAATTATTAAGATAATACAATAATACAGTCAATCAATTTGGATAATTTAATAGGATTTGAAGATTCACTGTCGGCTGTCCTGCACTAAGCCATTGATACTAGAATGGGCATCGCCCATGGCAAGTGCATTTATTTCTAACCATTCTACTGCTTAAATGAAGGCTTAAATATTAAAAAAAAAAAAACTGAATTAAAATTAAATATGAACGTATTTTATAGGATTTTAAAACAAGAAACAAAGCATTAGCTAGTCATTTCCATTCAACAGTCGAGAGGAAGAAATGGATTTCAAAATTAAGGAAAAGCAACAAAAGCAAAATCTGGTAAAAATAACTCAAACTTATAATACGTTCAAATTCGAATACAATCCAATCAGGAACAAAGCCACATAAGACAAAGAAGAACCAAACACTAAAGTTAATGAAAAAGAGAAAATCGATATTAATATTAGATGGGATGAGTTATTATATTATAATGCCATTAAAAGTTTTTGGGATAGTCATATATCTACCCAAAAACGCCTCTGAATCCAACATAATTTGACTAAAAAAATGAATAATATGAACTTGTGCAATCCAAATCATTTTGAATTTAAATTAATTTAATTTTAAAACTCAATCATTTAAATTTAAAATAATTCCCGCTCAAATATATTTAATACCAAAATGACTTAATTTGAAGTACTCAAAATCCTAAATATCCAACCCATTTACCATGCAGTCCATTCATAGAGAAAGGCCCAAAATTAGAAGGAAATCGTGTTTGCTTAAATACAAGTATTCAACACAACTTGCCCAATTACACCTCAAGAAACCATAGAAAGTGGGCTTTCATGAGCAGCCAGCTCGTGGCCAGCTGAAAGGGTCATAAATTTCACAATCCAAAATGGAGAGGAAGCAAGCAAAAAGTATATACAGTTTATGCCGCAAGCAAGAGAATAGGTTGTGGTTGTAGAATATGCAGACATGCAGTCCCAGCAATAAAGATTACTTTTACCTGGCCTGGCTCCGGGGTCTGGGCTCACCACCTGTCACCACAACAATGATGAAAAATGAATGCCTACGGGGAACGCACGTGCACGTTCAGATTACTTTATTTCAGCAAATGCAGGTTTGCAGAGATTGAAATTCAATTTCAACAATATACGTGTGCTAACCAGCATTTCCCGTGTAAGTAATAAATCCTGATGTTATTTTTGAACCTTAAATTAACTGCCCCGCCTAGGCTATGCTGGTTCTGGTGCTAGATAGCCTTGCAATCTGCGTCTTAATCATGCCACCAATCAAGGTAAAACTAAAAAAAAAGAACCCCGGTTGAAGTACGCGATAGAGGTCTTACCAAGAAAAGCTCGGATTGGAAACTAAATTCAAGATGGATCGACTTGCTTTTGGCTTACTAAGAAAACCCCAGCAGAATCAAGGGTCGCTGGTCGCAACCAGGATTAGCTTGACACAAAAGTATAGTTGGAGATGAATTAGTGTTTAATTAAATTAATTTATACCTTTAAAATATAATATATAATAAATTTTAATTTTGATATTTATAATTTTATTTTATTCTCATTTTACTGTTTTTTATACATAAAAAAATAACATGACACGGTGTCATGAAAAAAACACACATTATACTAACAATTATGTGAATATTAACTAGAATTACCTAAAAGTCTTTTTATGTCACAAGCACAAAATTTTATCGAACAACAATAACGCAACTCCATCAGCCAACAATAGCTGAAGAAAAAGCAGTAATTATTAATTATTACTACTACTAATTACTATCTACCTCCCACAATAAAATATAAACCCCTTTTTCAAAAAATAATATAAAAACTATTTAATAATCAAATTTCAAAATTTATTTAATAAAATTAAACATTACTCTAATATATTCTATTAAAACGTACTAATATTTGAAAAAAAAAAAAGCATATATAACAAAAATTATAAAATTTCATCAATAATATGAAATAATAACCTATTTATACGTCAAAATTGTTGGTTCTCATGCGGTCCCTTCACTGTAAAACAACAATCTTGGTCCCAGATAAAAACAAAATCTTTTCCGTTTGATGTAAATTAACTTGTATGGTTCCACCAGTTCGTACCGTGAATCAGAACCACAAGATCACTCCCCCTTCTGACCTTCCACTATATACAAAATCAAATCAAGTAGTCGGGCAGACAAGAGACGCGTCTTGCCAGCCTGGCATAGTCCCTAGTTGGCCCCCACTCCTCGCCACAACCGAAAAAAAGCCAAAGTTCCCGAAATACCCTAAACAAACCCAAAAAACCAAAACATTCTTTGATTATCTCTCCCTCTTTCTGCCATCACTCTCTCAGATCACTGTCCCTCATTTCCACAACCACCATGCCTCAATCTAAACCTCTCAATCTGTTTTTAATTTTAACGGTGATGGTCCATCTCTGCTTCGCCGAGTTACCTTCTTTTCGAGAAGCGCCGGCATTTCGAAACGGTAGAGAATGTCCCAAAACGACATGGTCGTCCCTCGACAAGAAAATCCACAATCCTTCCATTATCCACATCGCCATGACCTTAGACACCGCTTACCTCCGTGGCTCCATCGCCGGAGTCTTCTCTGTTCTCTACCACGCTACTTGTCCTGAAAATATCGTCTTCCATTTCATCTCCACGCACCGCCGCGGCGCTGAACTCACGCGCACCATTACCTCCACCTTCCCTTACCTCAACTTCCACCTCTACCACTTCGACACTAATCTGGTAAAGGGAAAGATCTCTTCCTCCATCCGGCGCGCGTTGGATCAACCGTTGAATTATGCGCGTATGTACTTAGCTGATCTGCTGCCAGCTGGCGTCCGGCGTATCATCTACTTTGACTCTGACCTCATCGTCGTCGATGACGTCATCAAGCTATGGAGCATCAATTTAGGAAGCCACGTGTTGGGAGCTCCCGAGTATTGTCACGCCAACTTCACCAACTACTTCACCTCCAAATTCTGGTCCAATCCGTTATTTATGGCGCCTTTTAAGGCAAGATCGAGGAACCCTTGTTACTTCAACACTGGCGTTATGGTAATCGATTTGTGGAAATGGAGAGAAGGAAAATACACAGAGAAATTAGAAAACTGGATGAGGATTCAGAAACGGTACCGTATTTACGAGCTTGGCTCTTTGCCGCCCTTTTTGTTAGTTTTCGCCGGTGACGTGGAAGGGATGGAGCACCGCTGGAACCAACATGGGCTCGGTGGGGACAACTTGGAAGGCTTATGTCGTGCGCTACACCCCGGTCCGGTTAGCTTGTTGCATTGGAGCGGCAAGGGAAAGCCTTGGCTTAGAATCGACTCTAAAAAACCTTGTCCGCTGGATTCCTTGTGGGCCCCTTACGATCTGTTTCGTCATCCGTCTTTGTTCTCCGATAGCTGATAAAGGCTGAAAGTCCAGCATAGTTGATGAAGTTTCGTAAAAAGATGAGGACACGTGTAAAAAAGAGAGCACCTTGCAAATTGCACGGCATTGAAAATATGGAGTTACCGCGGTTATAAGGCTTGCTAACCGCGATGGTTTTCACTTTTTGATGGTAAATAATTTTGTTTGTTCATGTACAGAAGTGGGGAAGTTGTTGTTATAAAGGTGTTTTCCACTATTTTTCTTTTTCGAAATTATATTTTTGAATTAATTAATCCGTTTAATGTTTTTCTAGATTAAGACAATATGTAAATAAGTAGATGTGACCAAGTGGAGGGCTGTCGGCTGTATTATTTTTAATTTTTTTTGTGTTACTAAAATATTCCGATAGTGGAAATTTTGGGCCACAGATTTTGCTAACCTAATCTTGTAGAATAGTACTTACCATATATAACATTTTTAGTTTTCTTTTTAATAAAAAATTGTAGTTTGAGGTAAAAAAAATTGTAAAAATTAAAATTTGAATAATAAATTTATTAAATATTATTATTAAAAAATAATTATAAATTAATTAAATTAAATTTCAATTCAATATTCTTTTTGATCCACATGAAATGTTCGTGATTGGAAATCATGATTTAATCATGTAGATGTAATCTTATTAAGATTATTTAAGTTGGGATTTTGTTTTTACATGCCGACAACAAATTAATGGGAAGGTTTTGTTTAGTAAGGTGAATATGAAATAAATGTAGAAAGACGAAAATAGACTTATTTTCGTCAATGATTATGTTACAAAACTAAAGGCTATAATCCAATATTTCATTGTTTTTATCTATCCTGTCCGAGTCAAAGACTACTAAAACCTGAAGGGTTACGCCAAAAAAGCAAAGATTTAGCCATTAAGGCGAAGAATAGGATTTGGGGATTTTGATGATCCAAGCACAAATGGGCTTGGAACTAGAATCAAATGTATGAAACGATTAGAACAATGACCAAAGTATGTTAGCTGAAATTATGATATACAGTTTTCTAAAGCCAACTCAAAGTTTTAGCTATCATATCACTCAGCGAGCCCAATACTTTTGGTGTTGCTCTTTCTTTATCAGAATTTTTTATAAATTGTCAATTTTAATTAAGTTTGATTTAAATATTTTATTTTTAAATTTTAAATTTCTATATAATTATTATTATTATTTTAAATTATGTAATTTTGTTATCATTATGTAATATTTTAAAATGTTAGAGTGTGCAAACTCAGACCTCACTCAATACTTTTTGTTTTGACACAGTAAATTGCTCTACTCATTAACTATCCTCCAGTAACACCATTTCAAAGAAATAATTTCCAATCCTTTTTTTTTTAATTATTAATTTATTATGTTTCATTCTACCTTTCAAGTTAAATTAATAAAATTTTTATTTCTTAAATAATAATCATAATAAAATTGGTTGTTAAAAGTTTCTTAAAAATAGAAATTTTTAGGCAACTTATTCTGCCATGTTTTTAAACAAAAATTTTAAAATATGAATAATATAGTAGGTTAACTTAAAAAAATAAAAAAAAATGGAATATAGAAAAAATAAAAATAAAAAATATTAAATAATATGAAAAAATATATAAATATTTAAAATAAAAAATAAAAAAATTTCAAGTATGACTAATTTAGAAATCGTATCACTATATATTTATTTGCACCATACACATTTAATTGTACAAGTAAATAATAATGACATGATACAATTAATAATAATTTAGATAAGTTGATATTTCTAAAATTCATCATTTCCTATCAAAACATTTTCGACCAAAGCATTTCGAGTTTAAATTATTTTAAATTTTAATCATTTCATATTAAATTTTTTTAACATAAAAAAATGATCAAAATCATTTTTTATTTTGAATGACAACGGATTGAGCAAGTTCCAAGCTTTGATCCAGTAAATATTTATCATATTTAGTTTCCTTTTAGTTTTAATTTTAATTTAATATTCTGTTTGAACTTTAAACGTACAACTTAATTAAAAAATTTTAAGTTCAAATATTGAACATGAATAAATATCTTCATAAAAATTTATATTTAACTAGAATAAAATATCAAATGCAATTGCTTCGTTTGCTTTGCTTAATTTTAACAATTAAATACTAATTACAATGTTTTCAGTTATAGAAATTAAAACCCGTATCGTTCGGAAAATCCACGAGTGTTAGTTAAGAAATTAAAAAAAAAAATTGCTTAAAGTTTTTAGGAAAATTAAATAAGGTTGCTCTGAGGCGCGAGATATTATAAAAAAAAATTGCAACTTAAATAAAAAACTAAGCTTAGATCCATACTTGACGGATCTGATCAGCAACCAAAAGTAAACGAATATATGCTAAATTATGAGGCGTTTTTTTTTTTTTGGTCATTTTAATTTTAAATTTTATGCATGAATTAAAATTTTCAAATCACATTAAAAAAAAAGTTAATAATACAAAATAAATAAAATTATTCATTTAATAAATTAAATCTTATTAATTTTAAAACTTAAAAATCGATATTTTAAAAAATCATCTTAATTATTATTACTATTAGTATTTTTAATAAATATTATTATTTGTAATATTATTTAATTTAATATAAATAAACTTTTTTAAAAATAATTCACGCGTTTCATTCTAATTGTATTTAAAGTAAAGATTATCTACCTAGTTTACCAATTACCAACACTTGAGATTAATTTATTTTCAATAATGCTCAAATCACAATGTTCAAAGGGTGTTCATAATTTAGAGAATTAATTAAACTGAATAGATTTAATTCAATTAATCGATAAATAATTGAATTAGTTTTGATTGATTAATGAAAATAATTTTTAAAAAATTTTAATTTTTGTTAATTTGATTTAAAAAATTGAATTGATCGAATGAACCAAAATTTTATTTGAAATATAACATAATCAAAATATAAAATAAAAAATATATAAAATAGATCATTTAATTTCGTAAGTTGTTTGATTTTTTAACATAATACTTTGATATTTAAATATTTTGTTTGATAATTTTATTTAATTTATTTAAAATATAAAAAATTAAGTGTTTAAAATATAATTTAATTTAAATAAATTTATTATTTGATTAATTAAAAAATTAACTAAATTAACCAAATTAACTTCGATCAATTCTTTTTAAAAATGTATAAATTTAATTTGGTTAACAAAATTAAAATAATTTAATTTAATTAATTTAATTTAGTTTTAAATAATTTAATTTAAAATTAATTGAATTGACCAAATAAAAATTTTTATTCAAAACCTAATATGATATTAGTAATTAAAGGATTCCAAGTTCCATTTCTTTTATTGCTAAGTTTTCATTTAATTAAATGTTAATTTCATTGTTTTTGTTTTTATTTTTTTAATTCTTATTTTATTCTTAAATTTTTTTTATTATATAAAATAATATTATGTGCTTAAGTTTTTATAAATTCGTAATTTTTAAATATTAATATAAATAATATATCAATTAATTCAAAGGATAACGTGGCCGCTATTTTGTTTTTTGTTTCTTTATTTGATAATGGTTGCCTGCTTATTAGGCTAGCTCCAAGCCTAGAATGCCCATACCGTCCGGTCCATTATGACCGTTCCCATACACCAATGGCCAACCCCTACCAACCTAACGTTGAAATTAATTGACCCATTTAAAATTTTGTCCTTTTTTCCGTAACATACTAAACCATTGCAGCCAACTAGCTAAAAAAAAAAAAACACCCATTGAAGCCCAGAGGAAATTGTCCACTTTGAAATTGAGTCCCAAAGAGTTATTATTATTATTATTTTTATAGTTAAGATTGTACAAATTTAATTTTTTTTTATCAGAAATAAGTTTAAGAGTAGAGTATAATTTAGAGTAAACTATCAATTCATACAAATATTTAAGAATTTTTTTATAAATTTTTTTCAAATTTGTAAATTTTTTATCAATAAAAGATTATGAGAATTCGAACCTAAATATAAAGTATCTCAAATCTTAAGTTTAATCATTCGTATAACTTTTATTGGTGTATAAATTTAAATTTTGATTATTGAAATTAAAATCACATATCATAACACTTTTAGTTAAAAGTTACGATTTTATTATATTTTATATCGAGAAACTATATGCTACCAATGTCTTATAAAGATTATGTTATTTACATTTTTTTTAATTGTCTTAAATTAATGTTTGGTTTGAAAATTTTAAAAATTTACATTTTTTATATTATCTTTAACCATAACTTTCCATTTCTCTAAAAAAAATTATAACTTTCCTTTTTTTATTTTTCAAATTAAGAGTAATTTTATAAAAATATATAATTAATAAAAATAAAATTTTAATTTAAAGTTTTTCAAACTCTTCACAAAATCAAAATCAAAATCATTATCTTTAGATTACGACTTTTTTTTATAAAAAAAAAAATCAAAGATCTATTATGAAGTAAAGATAATACTTTATATATAATTAATAAAAGTAGTACGTTTCTGCTGGCATATTAATAATCCCTTTTGATTTAAGGTACTAATTAGTTACGTAATTAAAGAATTCATTTTTTATTTATGATTTTTTTTTTAGTTTTACAAAAAGACTTAAAAAAATTGTTTTATGTCTTTTTTTTAATTAAAACTTTAATATGGGATATATATTACAATACTAATCATATTTGTAAAGTTTAAAATTTTCACTAAAAGCGGATGGATGGGATACTTTCTCCTAATTAAATCATTTAATTCAAAGCTAAAATTTTTCACTCTCATTATATATGAGTAGCAAACCTTACTCAGCTATTTTTTTATTAAATTTTAATCCATAATTAAAAAAAAATTAATCGATCGATTAATACTAAACGTGTCAAAATTAAAAGCATATTCCAAATACTAACTATTATATTTTAATCTTTAAAATTTGTGTATATTTCTATATTCAAATTGCTTAACACGTTAATATTTATTTATAAAAATTTATATTTAATGTGTTATCGTAAATCACACAAATGATACCTCATATAAATTAATTTTAAAATTTTAAAAAATAAATATATTTAATTCTAAAAATATTTTTAAAATTATTTTTCAATAAAATGTTATTGTATAATTCATTGATCGTGTATGATAATATTATACACCAATGGTGCATAAATATAAATCCTATTTACAATATCCAAATTGGTGACCGGCCCTTCTCAATATAAATTGTGACATTCTCTTCACAAAAAAATCAACTCAAAGCACTAGCAACGAATTGTGCCATCTTTTCTCTCTTTTCCTCCTTGAGGATTTCTCCTACTTGTACGAGAATGGAGGTGTGGTATGTTTGGGTTTTTGTCATCTTTTTCATTGGTGCAAGTTTGGCCAACTGGGTTCATAGGTGGAGGAACCCTAAATGTAAGGGCAGACTCCCTCCAGGTTCCATGGGATTCCCATTTATAGGAGAGACCCTTAGTTTGTCACTTCCAAGTCCATTGGCATCCATCCCTTCATTAACGAAAGAATAAAAAGGTAAGAACACAATCCTCAATATGTATGTAATTGCCAGTTAAACCATGCATCTTCTTTTTTAATTTAATTTTTTTCCAAATGGCTTTAGATACGGTCCATTGTTCAAGACAAGTATAGCAGGTCGGCCAGTGGTGGTATCATTAGATCCTGATTTCAACTATTACGTGCTGCAACAAGAAGAAAAACTTGTTGAACTATATTACATGGATTCCTTTGCCAAGCTGGTTCACCAAGATAACATGAACAAACTAGGTGGCTACTTACACAAGTTTGTGAGGCGCGTGATTCTGAGTCATTTTGGACACGAGGCTCTTAAACAGAAGCTCTTGTCTCATTTTGAGGATGCCATAAACCATGAATTGCATGAGTGGACCAAGCAGCCAGAGGTTGATGTTAGACACCAAACTGCTTCCGTAAGTAATAATTCCAGTATAACAAAATCACTCATAATAGAATTATAAATATATATAGTAATAATTTCCCAATATAAATATTCTTTATTTGGGCATTTGCAGATGTTATTTGACTTGGCATCAAAGATTCTGATGAGTTGTGAACTAGAAGAAAATTTAGGTGAAGATTTAAGCAGCATATTGCAAGGACTCATGACGTTTCCTTTATATATCCCTGGGACTGCTTTCTACAGATGTATAAAGGTAAAAAAAAAAAAGAAAAAAAGCTGTATTAATCAATTAGGCCCTTGCAAAAACAACCTTTAAGTTCAATGTCCTGCCAAATTATAAAATCTTTAAAAGATGTACTGTGCATATATATGCCGAAGCAAAGAAAAGCATTAAAGTTGATGAGGAACTTGCTAGAAAAGAGCATTAAATATATATATATATATATATATTTAACTGGTTTTGAGTAGGAGGAGCATGAGGGAATTCTTAAGCAAAGAGAAGATGACAATTCTGGACTTTTGTGGACTGAATACAAATCCATGACTTTTACTCATTACGTGAGTTATGCTTATGCCGACCTTTTCAATTAAAAAAAAAATCATTTGCTTAAACAATTAGGCCAATGTTCAATTATTCATGCTTTTGTGTTGGTTATTATTAGGTCATCAATGAATCACTTAGGCTAGGAAATAATCTTCCTGGGATCTTAAGAAGAACTATAACTGACATTCACGTTGACGGTATGTAATTCTTAATTTGATAAACAATTTGTTTATTACTACATGATTATAAGTAATTACAATCCTTTAAATTTAACTTGCAGGATATACTATTCCAAAAGGTTGGATCCTCTTGGTTGCGCCCACACCTCTTCATTTTAATCCTGATATATACAAAAATCCTCTTCGCTTCAATCCATCGAGATGGAAGGTATATCAGACAAAATTCGAGAATATCTCTAAAATTACTAAAGGGGAAAAAAAAAACCCAAGATGTTAAAGTTTGGGACACTGACTTTTTAAGTTTTAAAGTAGTAATTGTATGTTAAATTTCTCATATATATATGGTCTGGTAATTGATGTTTAAATTAATGAAGAACATTGGAGGCACTACAATGGCAAAGAACTTCATACCATTTGGAGGAGGGAATAGGACATGTGCAGGAGCAGAGTTCAGCAAGGTTCTAGTGGCTGTCTTTTTACATGTCTGGGTCACCAAATACAGGTACTTTATATATACTATACCATAAAAATTGTCTTCATCTATTGTTGGTTTTAGATATGCTTTTTAGACAGCCTGATTTTTTTTTTTTTTAACTATATATAGGTTGACAAAAATCAAGGGAGGGGACGTGGTTCGTGCACCACTTCTGGAATTTACAAGTTTCGGAAAAACATTGTTAATTACAAATGCATAAGAATCAGAATCAGATGTCTGATACCCAGATATCAGTTCACTGCCTTGTCTTAAATGAAACACAACTACATAAAGTCTGTAATGAGCCCACTACTCTAATATTTCAGTTAAATTAATCTTGTAGCTTGTGCGTGCTTTTTTTTTTCTTTTAATATTAGTTAAATTAATTACAAGGAAAGGATATATTTAAAACGGTTCCAACTGTTCCTAGTGAAATTTAAGATTTATTTGGATGAGTAGTAAAATTAATTATTGTGAAATTAAAAATATTATTAAAAATTACTGTAATTATGATTAAAAAAAATTATAAAAAAATTTATATCGAATAGATTAATTACAGTTGATATTTGAATTTAACTGATAATACGATAAACTTAATTATATTACACTGAAGGTGCAGCTGAATCCAAACCTCTTAGACTGCAATTTTCCATTATCCTTTTTTTCTTGTCCAAAAGAAACAAGTACTCAGATGACCAAAGCTTTTTACTTAAAATATTATAGGATGACATTCTAAAGCAAACACAAGATTACATCTGTAACATGTAAATCCCTTAGCCATATATATTCATAATTGACATCCTCCATATAATATATATTATATATGCATTAATCCTAAGTATCACCACAAAATTCACATCAAGTAACTGGACTTCTGATGGATAATGCTGACATCTATTAACCACTCAAAAATCAAGTCTCCTCAAAATTCTTGCTATGGCTCCTTCAGTAGAAAGGCATTGGTTAGAGCAGATTTTAAGGTAAAAGAAGATACCAATAGACTCAACGCCTGCAACACAAGAAAATGCCAAATATTACAATACGTCAGAAATTACTGTCAGATATGTTGTTATGGTAGGTATCATTCAAGTTTTATGCCAAAATTTTAAAACTAGGCAGATGCTATCTCTGCAGCCAGGCATTATTGAGGTCTTTTTTTCTTTTCCTATTTTTGGTTCAGTGGTTGGGCTTATGCCGCTGCTAGTCCTTCCCCTTCCTATAGACCTCCCTGCTCCTCGTGAAGGCAAGATTCGACCTTATTTGACCTTCATGCAGTCATCAAAAGATTTCACCCACTAAGCTAGTAAGAACCTCCTGAGGTGCTTTTTATCATACGACAAGCTTTTTATGATAAATTAATGAATCTTCATCAATTTATGAAACATGACAAGAATTATGAAAATCAAATGTAATTGTAGATTCTGGCGATCAGGAACATTAAACAGGTTTGAGGAACTAGAAAGAGCAGTTCAGTTAAAAGTTGTAAATAAAACAATTTCTATCACCCCACTATGAAGCTGAAGAGGCTATCCATGCCTAAACAACAAGGGAAAAATTTTCAACAACAAGAAACCAAGTGCAAGAGCTTTTTCCTCAAATTAGATCATATTGCAAATTAGAACATCAAAGACATGATCTTCCTAGATGCATTTCCAATCAATTTGTAATAAACCCTGTGATCTCCCTAGATACATTTGAATTAATTTGTAATACATCATCATTCAAACCATTAAAAGCATAATTATGTCATTCATTATGTCCTATTAGGCAAGACCAAGTGGACAAGGAGAAAAAAGAAAAAAAAAGAGAAAAAAAATAAAGGAGGGAATGAATTTAAATGATAATTCTAAACCCATTCATTAAGCCTTTAAAATTTTTGAAAATATTGCTGCTTGAAAGTTGAAAATCAGTTGATATGTTATCAAAGTTTTGTAGCAGAAGGTAGTAATTGGAAATTACCTCCTTTTCACCCACATGCACACTGCGCTCTTCTATATCACCAAAAGGTACCTTCAATTTGCTCAAAACAGAAAGACTTGAGATTGAGGATATAGCTGTTATCATAAGATCATCCGTTGTAGTGAACAATGCTGGTCCCCTTGAAAATCCTCGACCACTTTTCTTATCTTTATGATGAGACTTGGGATCCATGACAGTTACAACTGAAACTGTCTGTGAGCTGTCAGAAGGAAGAAGCTTTTCATCAGAAACTAGCATGTCATCCAGTTCTGATACAGCAGAATAGTAATATTGTGGATGTGTATCTTCTTCAATGCCTAACAGTTGATTCTCATAGCTAAAACCAGGGTAAAGCATGGGGCTGAGTAGCATTGCCTTCTTTTCTGTGATTTTAGGTATTGCTCAGCATCAAGACCCTGAATACTATCATACAGGTGATTTATGCATCCCTTTGAATTGCCACCTTGCATTTCTTTGACTATAAACCCAAGTGGAACAGTCAGGAAACTGAAGAGCAAATCAAAAAATTCTTCCCCTGCTTCAGCATAGAAAACCACCTTCTTCCATCTTCCCATGCTCAAAATCATTTTCACTTAGCTCAGGTACCAGGCTGTTTTCCAAAAGAACTTCAGTCAATGGTGTCTTTGATACTAGCGAGCACTTGAGCAATTTCAAAGCCTGAGAGAAGACATCATGTTATTAATTCTTCACGAGTATTTATCAAAACTAGTCATTGATGTGATAGGTGAGAATCCATAACTCTTCTAATTACCTGATCTACTCCTATGATGAAGGACCTCACTTCAATTGCACTTCCATCCATGATCCCAAGCTTGGAAAGTATAGAAAAGCTTGCAGCACTTGAGGAGGTAACTACTCGTAATTCATCGTTTACTATCAGTCGTGTCAACCCTTTGACAAAGAGTCCATCTTCAGCATCGAAATCTTTTTTGATGACCAGATTCATCCCATATGCCATGCGCTTTCCACAAGCACAAATAGCATTAGCGTAATGACTTAATAGCTTGAAATTTGAACTTCCACAGCTGCCAATGCAGCGAAAATACGTCAGGCGCTCATCTTTATCTAATTTCAGTTTTAGATTCTCACACAGAGCAGCTGTCACACTTCGCGGATTTAGCAACATGCTCTTGCATGTTTCAGTTTCAAAACGTGGTACCTCAAGTTTTCTAACACTTTTATATAAATTGTTCATGCAACCTACACTCGCTGCTGGTGATTGATTACCAGTAAGCTTGATTATTTTTCCCATGGGTAACGTGAAGAAACTGAAGAGAATATCAACAAAATCCTCGTTGGATTCAGCAAAAATGACTATTGTTTGTCTTGTTCACCAAGGCCTTCAAAGTTATTAGGGCATGGATAGCAAAAACGCGGTGATGTTAGTTTGGCTTCCTACCTTTTCTTGCAACCAATTACCCCCAAACTCAGTGCTTAATCCGTCTTTAGTATAGCAAGATAAGATCTGACAAAATTTACCACCAGCTACATTTGAGCCTAAATGTAAATTAAGTTAAAACGAATCAGATACAAAGTTCAAATAATGGCTGATTAACATTTTATGAATTAGAATTACATCTGATCTTAATATACCCTTCTGATAGACGAAAGCCAGAGATGGTTCAAACCTTACTCATTTATGATTGTAGTAAGGCTTCTTATTGGAATGACACAATTGAGTTTGGCTTCCAGAATTCAATCAATAAACGAGCATCAGGTTTGCTTTTGCTGTTATGCATGTATCAGGTGATGATATTTCAATGTCCAGACACTAAAGCTACACATGGACCATGCATCCCTCCCCTTAAACATATTATTTGCTAAAGTTTCCCCATTTACAGTAAGTAGTACTTAATTTTGTCGATTAAATATGCAAACAAATGGTTGTCAAGTACCAACAAATGAGAAAAAAATCGAAGCGTGAAACTAACAACTACTTCAGGAGAAGGTCCAAAATCCAAAATATTATTTACATTCAGAGCATTACACCTTTCAACGCTCAATAACCGTATCTCTATCCTTCTTCAAAATGTAAAGTTTTTGTTTTTTTTTTTTTTTGGAATGAATAGAAAGGAACCTTTACCAGATATCAAAAAGCATGGAGTCTAAGAAAAGCAAGAAAATAAAAGAGTAAAAACATGGAAATGGGGTACCAGAAGAAACGAGTGACCCAATTATCCAGGCTTGAAGCTTTGGTTGCAGGGAAAACCGGAAGAGAATATGATCAGTTTAGGAGAAGGCAGGCGAAGAACAAGGAGTGGTGTTTATATAAGCTTAGCAAAAATGGCGAGAAAAATAGATAGGTAAAATAAGAAGGTGGAGGTAAAACAGGGGATAATTACACTTTTTTTTACCCTAATTTCCTAGTACTACATTTTTTTTTTTAATAATCCTAAAAATGGTATGGCAAAGTTCATTTAAGATAGTTACAGAGAAATTTTGACATATAATATGATAAAAAAACTTAATTTTGATTTTAAGTTACATACACATATATATATATATATATACACATATATTTGACATCTTATTTAATCTTACATAACGATGATAAAATTTTTATATTTTGTAAGTGAAACCGATAAAATTATATGTATTTTTTAAAATATATTAAAAAATACACGTAATAATTTTTTAATTTCATTCATAAAATTAAAAAAAAATAACTGCTAATGAATAAAAAATTACTCAATTTCCACAAAATGAAATGCTAGTACTAAAAAACAGCCTTTTTATTTAATACTATAGTCTGAATTAGGCACAAGATATGATTACATCTATGGTACTATAAAGGCCAACAAAGTCATAAAGTTTACCCTTAATTAATAACATCAACAATAAAGTGAAAAGCAGAAATTTTCAAGCTCATAAGCATTGTTTTCCAATAACCAACATAGATATATACACAAATTTATATCATTTTTTCCCTCAGTAATAACCATAATTTCGTCCTTTGAATTCTTGCTTTGGCTCTTCGTAGATAAACGCATTGGTTAAAGCAGATTTGGTGACAAAAGCAGCCATCAGTAGTCGAGAAGCCTGCAACAGAAAACAGATTCACGAGAAATTTCTACTGAGGAGGATTCATATGTTACCACAGTGAGACAGTCCAAGTCTTGGTGATATTGTAGCAAAGTTTCCCTTTGTGAAATATAAGTTCCTTTCTATATATGATGGGAATCAGAAGTTTGGTTTGGAGCCAAACTACCATAAGATATAACCAGATGATAAGACAGTCATTGGGACCTAGCTTGGAAAGGTGAGTAGTACAAGTTCAGAGGTCTAGAGTGTCCAGGATTTGATTACTGATACATGTCAGAGTAGTCAGGTTTGATGGAGTTTATGAAGAACCTGGTATGGAAATTTTAACTGATGATATCCTTGCCTCACTATGAAGTAATGCAGCTGTCAGTTCTAAAGTTATTATCAAAACCCATTCAATTTTGTTTTACCAGAAGTTCATTGTGGAATCGAACTTACTTCTTCTTTGCCCACATGCACAACGCGCTCCTCTATATCATTGAAAGGTACCTTCAATTTGCTTAGAACAGAGAGACTTGACACTGGTGATATAGGTGTTATGCTAAGATTGTCAGTTACTGTGAACAATGCCGGTCCTTTGACAAAGCCTCCACTGCTTTTAGCATCCTTGTAGTGCGATTTTGGATCCATAACACTTAGGAGTGAGACCTGAACTGAATTACTAGAAGGCAGAAGTTTTTCATCAGAACACAGTACTGGTGTGGGAAACATCCCTGTCAGATCTATATGATAGTAGAAGCGTTGCTGATGCTTGCATTCCTCAACACCTAATGGTTGGTTCCCAAGTTTATATCCCCATGCAAGTTTGGGACTAGCTAGCATTGCCCTGTGATCATTTGACTTCAGGTATCGCTCAGTATCAAGATCCTGGATGCTGTTGAAAAGGTGATTAATACATCCTCTTGAAGTATCGTTTTTCATTTCTTTCGCAACATGGCCCAAGGGAACAGTGAGGAAACTGAAGAGCAAATCAACAAAGTCTTCGCCGGCTTCAGCATAACAAACCATCTTCCTGGATTTGCTTACAATAAGCTGAACATAAATCCTTTTGTACTTGTTTGATGTTTCTATGCTGTGAGATTTCGGGAACCTTCCTTGATCAAAATTAGTAAAGCTTCCCTGGTCATAGTGTTCATTGTTCAACTCAGGTGATTTCCTCAATAGAGTTTCTGTCAAAGGTATTCTTGATACCAATGAGAATTTGAGCAGATTCCAAACCTGAAAAAGAAAATGAGGTAATAAGCTTCACATGAAAATAAGAACCTAGCCCATTGGTGTGACAACAGATCACTTTGCCAGTTACCTCATCTACTCCTACATCGAAAGTCTTCTCTTCAATGGTGCTTCCATCAGTGAGACCAAGCTTTGAAAGTAAAGAGAAGCTAGTTGCAGTTAATGGGGGCATTATTTTCAATTCATCAGATACTAACATTCGTGCCAATCCTTTAACAAACACTCCTCTATCTCGTGCATCAAATGACATTTGCTTATTTTCTTTCTCCAACAGATCAACCTCACGGTTCATTAGTTTTCCACAACTGCAAATTGCATTTCTGTAATGACTCAATAGCTTATACTTTGAAGCAGTGCACTCCCAAGATTCACAACAGAAGTATTGCAGTGGCTCAAAGTCATCAACTGTCAATTTTAGGCTCTCAGATTGAGCAGCGGCTCCATTTCGCGGATGCAGCAACATGCTTTTGCAAGCTTCAGTTTGAAAGAGCTGCACATCAAAATTCTCAACACTTCCATACAAGTTGTTCATGCAACCTATCTCCACCGGTGGTGGTTGGTATCGGACGAGCCTGATGATTGATCCTATTGGCATTGTCAAGAAGCTCAATAGGATATCAATGAAATCCTCATCAGATTCAACAAAGATAACTCTGTTTTTATCGACATCAATTGATGCCTTCAAGCTTAAACCTTTTACAAGTTTGCCTTCCATTGAAATTATAAATTAACACTGCACAAAACGACAAAGCTCATTGTCCACTTAACCGAATGCAAATGAAGTTTTAAAGTCTAAAGGAAAGATGAATTCAGAGTCATAAAAACAAACAAACAAACAAACAAAATGTTAAGCATAAACACTGATCCTAACATGACCCCTGCAAGGGTACTGAACCCAAGAAGGCCTAAAAATTTTCTTAAATTGGCCAGTCTAAATGCAAGCAAACCAGTAAAACAAGATGAATTATGACATGTTCACATCCCACTAATCATTCAAGTACCAAAGAAGGCACTAATGCTTTTCATTGCCATGAAAGCAACAAAAAAACCCAAGAATAGAGACAGTATGAACTCAATCATCTGCTGACAGTCCAAACATGTTTAAAGATAATCACATCACAGAGTTAACTGACAAGACATCAATAAACTAAACTCTACAGATTAAACCTTCTACATATTACAGGAAGTTCAAGCATCTGATTATCACTGGTTTTTGAACAATGTTACCTGAAAATAGAAGTGAGCAGAAAGCTGCTTTGCAGTTGATGATGATGGGAAGTAAGAAGGAACTTTTAGTGCAGGAAGTGTCCACCCAGGAAATATTTTTTTAAAAAAGACCAATGGCTTTAATCATAATTAAAGTTCCTTACCTGAGAAGAAACGTACAGTTATAACTCACAAGATTGACTTAGACCCATAAGTCTTCTTCTTTGTTTTTCCATTGCAGTAAACTTAAACAAAAAGTATGCATCTTAAAGGACCCACCAAATGAATATGATACCTTTGTTCTTTAGTAATGGACCACTGCATTTTTATTCCTAACCAAATTCATTTGCTGAACCAAAATTTTTATGTTATCATCTTTTAAAAAAATTGAAAACATTTCAAAGTTTTTTTTTTTTTAAATTGAAATAAAAATATTACCTCTTTATTATTACTTTTAGATTAAATTTAGTATTCCTAAAATGTGTGCTATATAGTTGGGAGATAAATTCTTTTTGATGGAATATAAACCAAACTCTTGTTAATCTTCAAAATCCAACCTAGAAGGAATTTAACTTTGCCTCATGGAATCCTAAAGGCAAAATCATCATAAAATTAAAGCCAAATATCTCAACTTTCAATAGAAAAAATTAGTTACATCAGGGAAATTCAAAGAGGCATTACTTCCTCAACATGTTACATTTTTTTCCCTCGTGTATAACTTTTATTCATTATAAAAAAATTTTAATTTAATAAACGATTGATGTATAATTTATTTATTTTTAATTATATCTTAATTGTATGTATCATTATTAGTGACATGTAAAAACCCCACTGAGAGATCATTTTTAATAAAAGTTTTTGTTTATAGAGAGGACAAGTACTAAAATAGCCTTGCAAGAGGTCTTTTGCAGAGGACAGTTTCGTAATTACAAGTTGCCGTCAGTAGCTGTTAGGGCTTAAAGCCTTAAGACCGCCAGTCCGTCACATTTCTCCGTGATAAAACGAATTAAAACATTTTTTTTCTTTAATTTGTCTACTGTTTTTATTTATTTATTTTCTTAAATAAACTGACTAAATATAAAACCGTACTTGCCTTCTCCTTAGTCTTTGCATTTTACTTCCTTTGTTCGTCTCTCGTACGCTCTCTCCGCTGCTACGCCTTCTCCATCCCGTAAGATTCTTATCAATGCCTTAAATCATCCGCGTTTATTTCACTCTACCTTATTATTATTATTATTATTCTCCGATCCTTTCAAAAACCCTAAATTTATCTATTCTTTTTTTCTTTATCACAGATTTGTTGGTGCAATTGGAGTTAGGGTTTAAAGAGAGGTTGAATCAAATTCTGAGATAAATTTCAGGTATACGATCTTCCATATCCTGTTTGGCTGCTGAGAAAATGTGCAAAAATGAAAAATAAACAGGAAAATGTTTGTTTTTCTTTGCATAATTTTGTTTTGCATGTCGGAAATTTCTATTTCCGAGTCATATAAGCAGGAATATTAATGTTGATTTAATTTGTTGATTTTGATTCTCTGATTTGTCATCCTAATTGCATTGTTGTTTTGCTAATAGCCACGTTGTTGATTTTACTAATGGTGCTAGTCTAGAAATGGTGAATTTTCCTTTCTTTTTGTTTTTAAAGGCTAATTAAATTGATGCTCATTGGGAGCTGAAGGCAAATTTCTTGGACAGAATGGGGTTTGATAACGAGTGCATACTGAATATCCAATCTCTGGCCGGCGAGTTCTTCTGTCCTGTTTGTCGTCTACTTGTCTACCCAAATGAAGCATTACAGTCACAATGCACCCATCTTTACTGCAAACCATGTTTAACCTACGTTGTCGGTACTACCCGAGCTTGTCCTTATGATGGTTACTTGGTAACAGAAGCGGATTCTAAGGTACATGTCTTACACTGTGCTAGTTCTTCTTGTATTATTAATATTATTATTTTCTTCTTATTGACCTTTCCCCCTCTCAAATTATAGCCGCTTGTTGAGTCGAATAAGGCACTTGCCGACACCATTGGGAAAATCACAGTTCATTGTCTATACCATAGGAGTGGCTGCACGTGGCAGGGTCCACTTTCTGAATGTACAGCTCATTGTTCTGGGTGTGCATTTGGCAATTCTCCTGTTGTATGTAATAGGTGTGGCATTCAGATTGTGCATCGTCAAGTTCAAGAACATGCACAAAATTGCCCTGTGAGTGCATTGAATCACTTTATTAATGTCAGCCCATGTTTTATGTAGCTTTTTTGGTTAGTTTGACTTTTATACATACTTTTAATGACAGAGTGTGCAGCCTCAAGCACAGCAAGCTGCTGGTGGTCAGGAAACTGCAGTCTCAGGCACCACAGCTACTGCTGGTCAGACCCAGGTTGCTTCTCAGGCAGAAACAGCTATTTCTCAGACCCTCGCATCTCAAACTACAACATCCAGTACACCTGTACAAGACCCGAATCAGCATGCCAACCCAAATTCCCAGTCTCAAGCTGTCTCCCAGGCTGCTGTGGTGATGTCAGAGCAGTGGTATCAACAACAGCAGCAACAGTATCAGCAATACTACCAGCAATATTCTGGATATGACCCATATTATCAGCAATACTACCCTTTTCAACAGCAGGCAGTTCCACAATACCAGCAGCAGCCTTTGCAAGTTAATGCATCACACATGGCTGGCCAGCATTCAGTGTACATGCAGACACAGCCCCAACCTCAACCGCAGGTGCAGCCCCAACCACAGCTTCAGTCTCAAGTACAGCCTCAACCACAGGCCCAGCCTCAGTCACACTTATCTGTTCAGGCTCCGGTGGCTTCTCAACCTCAGAACCAAGCACAAGTCAACCAACAGCAGCAAATTCACCTTATGATACCACCTCACTCTCAAATTCCATCACAAACTTATCCAACCGCCCAGGGCCATTCCCAGCCTCAGGTTCAGCCATTTCCTCAAGCTCAGCCTCATCCACAGGTCCAAACTATTCAGCCTCATCTGCAACATGGGCAAATGCCTCAGTATCAGCAGCATCATTCCCAGATGCAACAACCACAGCCCCAGCTTCATCCTGCTCCTCAAGCTCAGCCTGAGGCACAGCTTCAGCCTCAGTCTCAGCCTCAGCCTCTGCCCCAGCCCCAGCTGCAGCCACATCCTCTGCAAAGCCAGCCCTTGAATCCAAATTTGATACCTCAGATGCAGCACCCTGCAGCCCATGCCGTGACTGGTCATCAGTCTTATCCACAATCGCAGACTCACCAGCAAATACAGCTGGTAACACCACAAAATCCCTTGCATATGCATGCTCAAGGTGGCCTTCATCCACAGCAGCACCCTGCTGAAATGCAGAATTCATACCCTCAGCAACCTCCCTTGATGCGCCCACCCCAATCTCATGCTACAATTCCAAACCAACAGCAGCCTGGTTTGTTGCCTTTACCTGGTCCTATGCTGCAACAAGTTCATCCAAATTCTCTTCGACCTACACTTTCAGTTCAACAACGTCCAACTATGCAGCCTCCTGCATCACCCATGTCTCAGCAGTATGTGCAGCAGCAACCTCTGTCAACTCAACCGGTGGGCTTGGTTCAGCCTCAAATGCATCAGCAAGGTCCTTTTGTGCAGCAACAACAGTCGTCACAGTCTCAGTTGTGGCCCCCAGGCCCCCCTCATTCCTTTCAGCAACCTCCTCATGCCTATCCACAACCACAGCAAAATGTTGCAGGGTCTCATATTGTGCATCCCCATTCATCTCATAATCTTGTTGGGAGACCTATGACACCGAATCATGTTGTACAACCACAGCCATATCCACAGTCTGCAGCTGGTATGCTGGTTAAGCCTATGCAACTTGGTGCAAACCTGCCATCTTCTTATCAGAGTAATGTGTTCAGGACCAACAACCAATCTGGGGTAAATTCACAACCAATGTGTGAGGTGCCAGGAGATCATGGTACTGACAAAAATGTGGCTGAGCAAGAAGCGGATTCATCCTCCCAGGGAATTGCTAAGAAGAAAGGTAATGAGTTGGATGTGGCATCTAGTCTTGGAGCTGATGTGGATGAAACTAATGCCTCAAAATCCAATGCTGATTTGAAATCTGTAGATGAAAAACCTCCTGGTGATGTTGGAGATAATAGTAGTGGATATGATAAGGAAACACCAGAATCTAGAACGACAGACCTTGAACCACATAGAGATCCTGTTTCTAAGAATACGGTCAAGGGTGAGGCTACTGAAGACCTGAAATATGTTGACAATGGTGAGCGCAAGGTAGAGGAAAATAAAATTAAGGATGGCCCTTTGCTGAAAACTCCCCCACTGCAGGAGGCTAAGCTTGGTGAAGAACAGAATGGAAAGATGCAGAAAGAAAAAATTCTACCTCAAGATCAGGTTACTTCTAAAGGTCCTGCAGGCAATGGATTTAGAGGCATCCCTCCATCCAGTCAGGTTCAGCCTGGAGGCTTTCTGCAGCCTTCTCATTCCGTTCCAATTATTGATCAGGGAAGGCACCAACCCCTACAGATGCCTTATGGGTCTAATAATAACCAACAAAGACCTGCTGCTTCTGCAATGTTACAAACACCTCCACCAGGGCTGCCTTCACATGCACAAACAACAGGACTTCCTCCCAATCAATTTAGGCCTCAGGGCCCAGGACGGACTTTAGTTCCACCTGAAAATTTAGTTCCTGGTTCCTTTGGTAGAGGACCAAGTAATTATGGTCCTCAAGGGCCTTATATTCAAGGTCCTGTTTCTGCTGCTCCTAGGATATCTCTAGGTGAAACTCTTGTACGCCCACCATTTGGTACACCACCTCTTAATGCTTTTGACTTGCACGGTGCACTGCCATATGGCCCTGAAGGTCATTCGGTTCAGCAGCGATCTGCAAACATGGACTATCATGCTGATAATAGACAGCTAGATCCTAGGGCCTCAGGTGTTGATTCCACATCAACATTCAGCTTGCATGGTGAAAGGTTAAAGCCTGCACAAGATGAGCATTTGAATCCATTTCCTTTGGATCATGCTCATCGTGTTGGTGATCGAGGACAATTTGATGAAGATCTTAAACAATTTCCTAGGCCTTCTCATTTGGATGCTGAGCCTGTTCCGAAATTTGGAAGCTACTTTTCCTCATCCAGACCCCTTGTTAGAGGTCCTCATGATTTTGGCACGGATATGGGACCAAGGGCTCATGAGAAGGAACCTCATGGTTTGAATTTTGATCCTATGATTGGCTCTGGTCCTTCTCAATTCTTGCCACCATATCATGATGCAGGAGAAAGGCCAGTTGGTCTTCCTGAAGATACTCTAGGCAGGACAAATTTTCGTGGAACGGTTCCTAGCTATGGTCGGCATCGTATGGATGGTTTTGTTTCTAGAAGTCCAGGCAGAGAATATCCAGGCATATCCCCACGTGGATTTAGAGGGCATCCTGGTGACGAGATAGATGCCAGGGAACGCCGATTCAATGATAGGTTTTCTGGTTTGCCTGGACATCTACATAGAGGTGGAGTTGAGAGTTCTGATCACATGGTGGAGCATTTGAGGAGTCGTGATATGATTGGTCCAGATATTCGGCCTCCGCACTTTAGAATGGGTGAACATTTGGGTCATCCTAACATGCCTGGTCATTTGCTGATGGGAGAACCCATTGGCTTTGGTGATTTTTCTAGCCATGAACGAATGGGAGAATTTGGTGGGCCTGGAAACTTCCGTCACCCACGACTTGGTGAGCCAGGATTTAGAAGCAGCTTTTCACTTCGAGAATTTCCTAATGATGGTGGAATCTATACAGTTAAGTGTTGGTCTTGTTCTAATTTTTTGCAATTATGTTATGCAAAAATACTGCTCATTCTTCATGTTTGTATAAATATGATCTATGTATGCTTGGAAGTATATATCATTGAGTTCCATGTGTTTCTGCTCCTGCCCTATTTTTGATTCGTGTATTCAGGGTGATATGGATTCATTTGAAAATTTGAGAAAGAGAAAACCGGTGAGCATGGGTTGGTGCCGCATTTGTAAAGTGGACTGCGAAACTGTTGAAGGCTTGGACCTGCACTCACAAACAAGGGAGCACCAGAAGATGGCTATGGATATGGTTGTTACCATCAAACAAAATGCAAAGAAACAGAAGTTGTAAGTTTTCTGTTTCTATATAATCCATGGTGTTATCCAAAACTTACTTTGCTTACGGGTAAAAAATATCTATTTTTTGTGTTGCTTTGTTTTGTAGAACCTCCGGTGATCACTCCATACACAATGATTCAAGCAAATCAAAGAACACAAAATTTGAAGGCCGTGTGAATAAGCATTGAGTCTTGATATGCGCTGTCATATGGATTGTGGTTGTTCACTTGCTGGCTTGGGATTGAATTTGTTGGTTTGGTATTTGGAACTTAGTGATGTAGGTCACTCACCCTTGATGCCTCTTTTCTACTTCTGGGTGGTTTATGCTGATCCTGTCATTCAGGTTGCTGCCATGTTAATGGAGATGGTTTTTGGAACTGGAGTTCAGTGGCAGTTAAGTTTGTTGGTTTTTATTTTTTTTAATATAATATCTGTTGCTTTTAGAACTTTAATATTTTGTGTCAACTTCAGCATTATCTAGTTAAAAATGTTTTTATTACATCAGGATGTTTTGAAGTAGTGCTTATTTTGCTTGTTGAGATGGTATATTTAAGTATATATGTATCAATATTGTGTTTCTTATCCCTAGGTTTTTTAGGTTGAACCATACATAGATCCAATAAATAAGCTTTTGTGTGCTCTCTTCAATCACCTGCTGTCTCAATCTTATTTAATTTTAGATTAGAGTCCTTTTGTGACACTGTGGGGGATTTAACTGAACAAACTGTTTTCCTTCCTGAACTATTGTTGAATTCAGCACGCAACCTTTGCCATTTTTGTTTTTCTTCTATGACAAAAGGTTGTTGATTATCCATTGGCATCTGTCCAACTATCTCTTTGTTGGCCAGATGTTCTTACTCTATCAACCTTTCTTGCCTCTTGAATATTCAAAGGAAGAAAATATAAGTTGTACTGGAATTTTAAAATGTTTACAAAGTATTATGAGTCAGCTGTAGATGATAGAACAAGTGTACATATTGTGGTGAAGTTTATTTGGACTTTTGTTCTTAAATTGCTGTAAGCAATCAGTCTAATTGTGGCTTCATATGCTTTCAATAATTAATTTCTAAGTTGTATAGTTATAAAAGTTGCTTTTGAAATTTAATTATTTTGAAATATGCTTCTTCTTAGACTAAACTTCAAGTACTGTGGTCTCATATAAATTTTAGTGCTCAATATTAATTTCTGTAATGAAACGGCTGTCTACTTCTGCATGTAGTCCATTAATAAATAAAGGGGGCAATGGTTTTTGTTACAATAGTTTGACATTTATACCAGGTTACAGGTAATCAATAGAACTTTTTAATGCCAAAAAATATTAATTGTGCAACAAGTTAAGGATTATGGGTGTTACTAGTTCCTTGACATATATGTAACTAGGATTCTTTAATGCAATGTATTATGTGCTAGGAGATGATTGTGCTATAGATTGCTAAACCTAAGGGCCCAAAGCATTTGATCTCCGTCATCTTGGCTAGTCTAGGGTATAAATTCAATTTGAGGATCTACCCGTCCTTTGACCAGTGGAAAAGATTATTAAAATGGCATGGACATCAAAGTGGGACCTTCACGTCATTCAAATGAAATTCAGAAACAGAAAAATTAGAAGCATAAACCGAAGGTTGTTGGCTTTTATACTCAGTAGCTTTTATATGGTAACTTTTAAAAGGGAATGAACTTTGAAGACTTAGTTAGGCTATGAGAGATCTTGCTCTGTGTAGGATAAGCATTCTTGGCGTAATGAATAAGCTCTTGGTTAAGACTATTGAACAGCTCATAACTAGCGAGGATGAAACTGTCTCCATCCTTTGGTGGATTGTTTTCAACCTCTGAATTCATGATACTATTATAGATTCAATATCCCTGCCTTAAAGAATTTATGTTTCTTCTAGCTAGAATTCCAAGAAAATTTTTATCCAAGTTATTGCCATTTAGGTTCTTGGTTCCATTAGTTCTAATAGTAAAATAATTTCCTTTAGTTATCTTTTAATATTTTTCGGGTCCAATGCTTAATACTATCAAAATTCTTTTAAACTTGATAGAATCGATTTTTATACTGGTGGAATTTCTTTTTTTCTATAATAGATTTTTTCAATTCGACCTCTCTTTTTTCGGCGAAGCAGACAACATAATGGCTGAAAGTACAGTGGGAAGGTTTTGACACTCATCTTTTTTAGATGTGGTAAGATTGTGTTCACAGTAGCGGTAAACTTTTGCTTTGTAATATTGCTTTTGTTTTTCTTTGAAATTGGCTAACTGCGGGGTATTATATATGTTGCTTTATTGCCACACTGTTTTTGTTTTATATTTTCTTTTAAGTTAAATGCTCAGTTGTGGGAAATTTGTGGTAGTCTGAGAGATCTTAGAATTGAGAGGCTGATAAAAGTGTTACTTAGAGTGTAAGTTATTTCTTAAAATGTATGCTAGAAATACTTTATTTTCTTTTTTTAATAAGTGAAACGTAAGTTAGAATTGTTTGCCAACTGCAGGGTATCAGTTTAGGGCAGTTCTGAAACAAGGCCCTTTTGTTGAATACTTGGATTGAGCTAGGTTGTTGACTACCTCTCCTTTTTAGTTTAGCAATGCCTCATCCCCTTGTTAAAGGGATTTAAAGCTTAGGCCAAGAGTCCTAGTAGGCTTGCATGTTAGGATGTACTTGCTTCAGGCAAGGGTTGTCCTGGACTCCTGGCGCTTGTTCTATATGTTAGGATGGACAAGGAAGGCCTACTATCTTTCATGTCAAATAAGACTTCTGTTTAGAATGTTATATTCTGCTAGGATCCATCTTTCATAGTTGTGCATGTCGAACCTAAATGACATTCCTTAGAAAAGACAGTGTTAGTCTTGTTACTTTAACATTTCTTTCTTGGTCCTTTGGTGTTTCAATAATAGGATCGGACAAGTTATGCCTATATTGGTGGCTGCATTGCCTTCCTTTCTGTCCTGATATTATGCGTGTGGATCAGTCTGCTTTTCCTTAAGACTCATGCTGTTATATTTGATGTATGATTGTAGAGGTGTTAATCTAACATTCTCGTTGACCTTTATTAATTTATCGACTATGTTTCATATTTTAAACATTGTTTGTTTCTATGTTCAGTTGCTCTGTCATGCCTGAGATATTCCAAGTAAATGCACAATTGGGCTAATAATATGTTTATTTTCCTACAATTCTAAATGACTTCCATTCATTTGTGATCTTCAATTTTTTAAGGTGCAAAAACTTCATTTGTATCTGCTCTATAAAATGAGATATAATAAAGTATTAAGTATAAAGTAATTAATGATAGACATAAATCTGAGACATACAAATAACTATCATTTAGAAGATGACCAATGTTGAATTGTTTTTCTAGGCATTATTTTATGAGCCTTTGACTTCCAAGTTAACATAAAGTTAGATCTCTATAGTTCAAGAATATAGTTCTTAGTTTTTGAACCTTTATAACACTTAAGTTAATCATACTATAGGATGTTTGTTGCCTGTCTAAATCATTCAAAGTGAAATTTCAAATTTAAAACTTTGGTGCTTTAATACTCATAATACTAGTTCTATGATCAAGAGGTTACATAAATGATAATTGGCAGGAGGCTAATTAAGCAATTCTTTCTGTTTCCCTACTATTTTTTGACTTTGGTTGAATTTTCATCATGAATACTTTGGGAAATGCTTAATGGTTAATGCCTCATAAGACTTCCATATTTGCAAAATTTCTACTTCTTTGAAGCTGGGCAGCCTCTTTTCAATGTTGGATGGCAATTCTGAACTGCATATCCCGTATCTTTCATTGTGTTTCTGACCAGGTTTGTGATTTTATTCTTGATCATTATGTGGTTGAATCTGCAACCTCATATGGTAGTTCTTTTTGCTTGTTCTCCTTTTTGATTTTAAGATCTTAAGTCTTTCACCTCTCTCTTTCTTATTATGTCAATGTTGCTTTTTCTTGGAGTGAGTCGAACGAAGGTCAAATTTGGAAGCGATATTAGGTAGTGTACTATACTAGACAAAGATCTTTCACCAGTGTTGGTTTTGAATTTACCAATTGGGTTCTAGTTAAAGCAATGGCTAGTGGCTGTCTTTTATATAATCAAGCAGGGTGCAGTCTTAATCGGTGGTTCAATGTACAATAGGTTTGGGGCTTAGAATTAATGAGTTATGAAGTAATGGTTTCTTCTTTTTTTTTTTTTATGGTTATAGAGAGAGGCTTTTAGGGTTAACAATTGATTTGATTGGAGTTTAAGATAAAAAAAATTCAAAAATGTTGGTTCGACTTGATGATTCTAGTTGCATGCTACTACTGGAAACAGTGAGCATTGAGATAATGATACAAATGTAGGGTCAAATTGGTGGGAACTGATTGGAAAATGAAAAGCTATTTAGGGTTTTAATACTACTATGAGAAAGAGTGTTGTGTGGCTGCATTTGGCAAGACTAGAGCATCATGGGTACTGTTGTCTTGTGAACAGTGGCAACAGAACCTTGAGAAAGGATAACAAATAACGTGGCGAGGTGAATCAACAATGATAAAGTTCTTGAACATTTCGTTCAGTAAAATATCTATTAAAACCATTTCTTCTAAGTCCAAAGACAGGCAGACACTTTTTTTTTTTTATATCATAATTGGACTTGGAATTCTAAATGTTTTTAGATTTAGAGATAATCCCATCTTACATAAATTTAGGACCACATCATAAGCCCTAATTGAGTAGCTAGACTCATCCAATGAGCCACAAAAACAAGGCTCTTCCTAGCTAAACATAAAATTACTAAAAACGACCCGCACAACAAAACTCGAATAAATACTTCCACATGTGGTGCATGTGTAAATTAGTGTCGATTGGGTAAATAGATTAAACCTTTATGTTAAAGTATATACTTGGTCAGTGCAAGAGAGAATTGTTGGGTAGCTACAGGGATAAAAAAAAAAAAAAGAATTATAAATCATGGAGAATATTATTCATGGATTCAGCCCATGTTTTCTCCCTTGTATTTTCTCTGCTCCTATTTTATGCTTACCGTTTATTATTGGGCCTCATGGCTTAATGACTTGTCTAGTGTGCGGTGGAATCCCCCTTTTCATGACAGTATATTTGATTAATTTGGCTAAAACTTGAAATGGGGCAATCAGACCTTTTTCCCGGCAACTTATTGGTCTTTTTTTTTTTTTTTTTTAATTATGCATTTGAAGATAGCATGTTTCATACAAAGGACAACGTATTTCCAGGGCTATTGACTTATGCTTTTCAAATGTTGGCGGAAGATATGCCGTGAGTGAAAGTGTGAAGTGCTAATACCTGTTTTAAGTGTTTGGCTGTCTTGTAGAGCATAAGGAAGCTGATTGATTGTTGATTCTTGAGGGAGGGGTTGCTTTGTTATATGCGGAGGACTAAGGTTGTTATAAAAAAATGTTAGAGAGATAGGGGTGATTTCAATTCCGTTCCGTGAAGCCATCAAATCTTTGTAAAGGGAAGAATAGAACATTAGTTTGTTGAAGGTTAGAGGGAAGAGTGCCACTATAATTTTACATTTCCTTGTTCTATTAACACTTTTATGATCATTTCTACTCTGATTCCACCACTTTATTATTCAAGTATTCTTTTTTCTTTTATTTCTTTACTGCGTACGTTTGTTTGCATATGTATTAAGCAATGAGAATATAAAAAAGAAAAAAGAGAAAGATTTTAAACTGTTGCATTACTTCTATAGTTCTATTATTGATACTTTGATAAGAGTTGCTTAAGAATTACAAGGACCCTCCAAGACCTTAAAATATAATATTTGTAAATAAAAGTTAATAGTATTATTATTATTATTATAATACTAGAAAAATACGTATGCAAATAAATAAACCAAATAGAAAAGAAAAAGAAAAGAAAATACAACACGACTAGATGTTAGTGTCGTTTAATTGAACCCTAGACTAGACGGCTCCTTTCTATACGACTGTTCAGCTAGCCGACAATCGTATCCAGCTGTCTCTGCTATTTTGAATTTTAAAAAACTTTCCTTTTTGGCCTTTTACGATTACATCTCAGTTTTGCCGTTGTGAAATCTGTGGCCCTATTTTCAGCCTCCAAAACTGAAATAACCAATGATTCAAAAAAAAAAAAAAATCTGTGCGGTACAAAAAATAATTAAAAAAACCATCTCCGCTCCTCTCCAGATCTGAATATAAAACCTCTCATCTCCCCTTTTTCACTTCACCCTCGCCAAGTACCTTATCTCTTAATACCTCCTTTTGTTCCGCTTTCTCTTCTCCAACCCAATTCCCCAAAATGCGCGAGATCCTTCATATTCAAGGTGGCCAATGCGGCAACCAAATTGGAGCCAAGTTCTGGGAAGTTATTTGTGCTGAGCATGGTATAGATCCGACCGGGCGTTACCAAGGAGACCTGGATCTTCAACTTGAGAGAATCAATGTCTACTACAATGAAGCCAGTAGTGGTAAATTTGTCCCTCGTGCTGTTCTCATGGATCTTGAACCTGGAACCATGGACAGCATTAGATCTGGTCCTGTTGGTCAGATCTTTAGACCTGATAACTTTGTTTTTGGTCAGTCTGGTGCTGGTAACAACTGGGCTAAAGGTCATTACACTGAAGGTGCTGAGTTAATCGACTCTGTTCTTGATGTTGTTCGTAAAGAGGCTGAAAATTGCGATTGCCTTCAAGGTAAGTGTGCTTAGAAACCTGACCAATAAAAAAAAAAGAACAAAGATCTAAGCAAACTTGTGTAAGTTGTGCTTGTATAATAACTGTTTTTTTTTTCTTTTTTGTAGGGTTTCAGGTTTGTCATTCTTTGGGAGGAGGAACTGGATCTGGAATGGGGACACTGCTGATATCGAAGATAAGGGAGGAATACCCAGATAGGATGATGTTGACTTTCTCAGTTTTCCCATCTCCTAAGGTCTCTGATACAGTCGTCGAGCCTTATAATGCCACTTTGTCTGTTCATCAGTTGGTTGAAAATGCTGATGAGTGTATGGTTCTTGACAATGAGGCCTTGTATGACATTTGTTTCCGAACACTTAAGCTCACCACTCCCAGCTGTAAGTATTCCCCTGATTTATACTTAGTTTATACTATCAATAGAGCCATTCTTTTCGATTGAATTGTTGATTGGAGTTTGATGTACTAGTTCTAATTCAGTAGCTAAGATTCATCAAGAAGCCTTCTTGGTTTGGTGTGATTTAGAAATATCTTGTGGAATTTCAACGTTTAATAATGGTCATTCTGTGCTGTTGTGGGCTTTCTCTCTCTATAAATACCAATAGTTTTCAGAAAAGTAAAATCAATTAGTAAGAACTTAGATCTATTTTTTTGGCTTGGGGATCTTACATCTCTGTTGTTTCCTTTTTTCATCTTTGACAGTTGGTGACCTGAATCATTTGATATCTGCAACAATGTCTGGAGTTACATGCTGCTTACGATTCCCTGGTCAGCTTAACTCTGATCTTAGGAAACTCGCTGTGAATCTCATTCCATTTCCTCGCCTTCACTTTTTTATGGTGGGTTTTGCACCTCTCACTTCAAGAGGATCCCAACAGTACCGAGCTCTAACAGTTCCTGAGCTCACTCAGCAAATGTGGGATGCAAAGAACATGATGTGTGCAGCTGATCCACGACATGGCCGTTACCTGACTGCATCAGCTATGTTCCGTGGTAAAATGAGCACCAAGGAAGTGGATGAGCAGATGCTGAATGTTCAGAACAAGAACTCATCCTACTTTGTTGAGTGGATTCCTAACAATGTGAAGTCAACAGTTTGTGACATCCCACCCAATGGCCTCAAGCTGGCAGCCACATTTATCGGCAATTCAACATCCATACAGGAGATGTTTAGGCGTGTGAGTGAGCAGTTTACAGCTATGTTTAGGAGGAAGGCCTTCTTGCATTGGTATACAGGGGAAGGCATGGATGAGATGGAGTTTACTGAGGCAGAGAGCAACATGAATGATCTGGTCTCAGAGTATCAGCAGTACCAAGATGCAACAGCTGATGATGAAGAGTATGAGGAAGAGGAACCCGAATATGAGGACTAATGTAACGAGGAGGAAACTTATTGCTATTTTGGCAATTCAAATCTCAACTTCCATTTGCTGGTTTTCTTTAATGTGAAAGAATTAGTCATTTGCTGTAACTGTTGTTGCGTTTATGTGTTGAATTTCGCTGGGATCCCTTGCAGTAGCTGTTCTTGATATTTTCATGCTCAATGCTTGCTTGCTGTTTTAGCAAGGCAAGCAGACTATGTACCCTTCTCCTTTAACTTTCTAAAACAAACTTTTTTGTTGCATTTGTTCTCTAATAATAGTATAACATCCGCCTTGATCTTTTATAATTTATAAAAGGAAAAAAGATTGAATGAGTTGATTTAAAACCAAATTTTTTTTCATAAAAACAGTCCTCACTTAATGCTTGCTAGAAATTCCAGGTTTTTAAGATTCAACTACAACGAAGGCAGAGCGTTCAAAGCAATGTTGAATTCCCCTCTGTTTTTTATTTTTGGATTTTAAACTATGTAAAATCTATTAATCCTTATAAGTTATAAGTATTGTTACTATTGTTACTATTGTTTACTTATGTTTTTTCTTTTATGCAAAATTTAGGTGATACTTTTAAAAATGGTAAAAGGGTAAAAAAAATCTTTAAACTAAAATTTAATAATCAATTACAATTTTATTATTTTTTTAATCAATTAAACTTTCAAATATTTATTTTCATCAATTAAATTTTTATTATAGAAAAGATAATTAATTATTTTTAGTTAATCAATGTTTAATTGAGTGAAAATAAATATGGGTTTAATTAAGTAAAAATAAATGTTTAAAGATTTAATTTATTTGAAATAAAAAATTTAAATTTTAAATGAGTATTAAATTTTTGCTTGAAAGTTTTTTTTTTATCCTTATGCCTTTGAAAATAGGGAAATAAATAATCACACAAAAACGACAGCGTTTTACTAATGCTAATTCTCTTCTCCAAACTTTTTTTTTTTCACTAAAAACCCTCTCTTGCTGGTCCTTAGTCCTTAATCTGATTCATTCCCATTCCCTCCCGGTAGCCTTCACAGACTAAAGAAGAGAAACAAAAGCAAAACCAGAAATGGCGACAACACTCGCAAGCAGAGCTGCCCAAAATCAAAGTATTGGGCTATTGAGACTGTCATTCAACTTCTTGAGAAACCTTTCCACTGCCACTTCGACTCAAAAACCTGGCGCCTCCTCTTCAGATTCCAAAAAGCCCAAGAGAAAAAGGAAGAAGAACCTGTTCGAGGTAGCTCAGTTCTTACCCAACTGGGGGCTTGGTTACCACATGGCCAAAACTCATTGGACTGATGTTTCGTATCAGATCACCAAGATCAATCTTTACAAGGTCCTCTCTTTCTTCCTCTTTCAGTCCAAAGAAAAAAAAAGATACGGATTTCTTTTGGTTTGGGTTTCTTTAGTTTGGTCTTTTGGATTCTTTTTTGTCGGAAAATTGATTTTCAAATAATTGGCTTTTTTTTTTTTTTTTTGTGTTTCCTGAAAATGTGATGAGTTGATGGAGCTAAATGGTTGTGTACGATCTTACGAGCAAAATGTATTGGTTTTTAATCTTTGATTTGTTTTCTTATTTTTTTGTTAATTTTATTGGTGAAAATTTTAGGGATTTGGTAGATTATGCAATTTTTGTTATTTTTGGTTCTTTTCTTAGGGTTTAAGAGTTTTAGGGTTTATGAGGTTTGAGATTGTTTGCAGGATGGAAGGCATGGCAAGGCTTGGGGAATTGTTCACAAAGATGGTTAGTAACTGATTTGCTGTAATTATCACAAAGGGGTTCTTCTGATATTGGTTAGAATTTTAGGGTTTAAGCTTTTTGTATTATTCTGCTCATTGGTGTCACTTAATTCTGGTGATATTGCCTTTTTGGTTTTTTTTTTTTTTGTCCAATCTCATGCTCAATGCATCCTTAAATGTAGTTTTCTATGAGCTTCTGATTTCCTTGTCTATTCTCATGCCTTTTTTTGGCCCTTGCCATATCTATAAAGTTTGTTTCGCTTGACACTTCTGATCCCTGAAATGCTGATTTTTGCTGAGTTAGCCAATGGTAGAAATAAATGCATACTGATTTGCTAGGGAAAGAGAGAGGTGAAGCAGTGAGCTAAATAATGTTGAACACATACTTCAGAGGTTCTAGAAAGCAGTAAAGGCACTAATAGGTAAAAAGCAAGAAGTTGCTTAAACTTAAACATTGTGCCACATATTGGCTAAGATCAGAAGAAGTCAATTGTATCGTTTACTTTTGGTTTAAACCCTATTGATTGCTATGGTAAGGCAAGCTTAATGTCAATGTAGAAGGTGGGAAATGGTCTAGTTTGTGTGGGAAACAGTTCAGAGGAGACTAGATGTCTTAGGCTCTTAGCCTTTTACAAATTATATGGCCTGAAATAGAAGTTTGCATAAGTCTCTGTTAGTTTCAAAGATCCAAGTGCCTTGATAGCGTGCTTCTTGTTTATTTGTAAAAGGTACACACCAATGGTATTTGTGGAAATATGCATAAGGAGATTGAATGGGCTATCATACTGCATATTGTTATATTTTATTCTGATGTAGCATATGCAGCGTCCACCCATGGTAGAAGAAATGGGTAATTCCTGAATTAATTTTCCTAGGCGATGACAACTCATGAAGGATAGATGTTATTTCTGCATTTAACAGTTTTCACCATCTGATTAGATTTCTCTATCTGCGATTATCTGTTATGGTGGTTTAGTTGTTGTTATTGATGCCTACTGCAGGCTTGCCAGCTGCAGATGCTCCAAAGAAAATAAGTGGAGTTCACAAGCGCTGTTGGAGATACATTCCACATTTGTCAAAACCTGGAGAGACCACTTCGACCTTGGTGAAACCAACAGAAAATGCCCCAAAGCCTGAAGCTCAAGTAGCTTGATGCATTGCCTTAAATTATGGATGCTAGTAACATGCTATTGTATTGTCCTCAGCTCATTTCTTTGCATTCCATAGGCATATAGTTATTTTCAGATTTGGTAGTGCTTTACAATTTATATCTGGATGCACTTAGAGTTTTCATGTACTATCAACTCCGTGCTTTGAAACACTCAATTTTTAATGGCACAAATGGGAAATCTTTAGTTAGAAACTAAAAGTTTTGTGAACGAGTTACATTTATTTTAAAAGTTTTCTTTTGTTTGAAGTGGCATTCTGCTAAGTTGCCTGCTTCGACGCTTGTGCATGTCTTGTATTTGGTTTTAATGACCATTGACAATCCATGAACTGTCAAATGGTCTTAAATGTCACTTGATCCGGCAATATTACCAAGTTAGTTCTCATCCTTAGAAACCAAAGAGTGTAATAGGAACATTAATCGTGATTAAGGTTGCCAGAAAGACATGGAAATGAAGGTTGGTATCATCATATAAAAAATTTTAGATAGACCTGTTGATACAGGGCTTCAATGTCTTTTACGGTTGTATGCTTTGTGCAAGAAGTTGAATGTTGGTTGGTTGCAGAATAACAGTTTCGATCAGTTTCCTCCTCTTATGCTAGTTATTACTACAAAGTATTTATACGTATGGAATGCGAGGCCTGGGATCATTGAGCAAGTATAGCTGTACATTCCTCCTGCCATTTTTTTGTGAATGTAACGAGCAGACTTTTATGCTTAATTCACTATAACGTCAAACGTGAACTGTCCAGTTGGTCAATCTTATGCATTACAAAGACAACTTGAGGTAGAGTACCTAACTTTTTAGTTTGACTACTTCAAGTACCCAAAAAATAGGCAACGATTGTCTGCAAATCTGACAAAGCTAGTTAATCCTATGCAAATCTTCAACAAGACAACAAAAGCACTACTTTGAGATTGAGATAATAATATTGAGCACACCATGGTTTGAACAAAGATGTCAAAGAAAAAAATGGAAATATACTAATTTCAATCACTCTCTTCTGAATCACTGTCTTGTGAATCAATATTCATGGCCTTCACAGCATTGCTTGCTTTAAAATCTTCAACAGCCTTGTCAAAAGTGCTCCTTACATGCCTGCACGTCAGCATTAGATCCTGACATGCATCTTTCAGTACCTCTCTTGCTGGATCACCTGCAAAATTTCATACCAAAAAAAATTTTCACAACAGAAAAAATAAAAACAGGAAGAAAAATTCCATGGATGCAAGGCTACACTAAAGATCAAATTCATCACAGAAGCTGAACAATGTGCCAAAGATGTCAATTGAGGAAAGCAAACCCAACACGGTAGGAGGGGCTTGAGGTCAATATCCATGAATATTATTCCAAACATCAATCGGTTAATAGCCAATTGACAACGGCTGAGGACTTGGATGTTTACAGAACACTACAAATTGAACCCATACAACATGATGATTTCCAGGAATCAAAAGGCAGACAAATGAATCAAATCGCCCAACTAGAGTACTAGGAAAACAACTTGCTTGATGAAAAAACAAGAAACAAGTAGCAAAAATTCACACTTTTTAAATAACATGTTAAAGAGAAAATTTCAAAACAGTTAATCATAAACAATGAATCAGTATAGCATGAAAGAAGAGACTAATATTGAGTTACCAGTGGTCTGAACTCTAATATTAACTCGAGCATCCGAAGGATGAGGAATACTGTACCCAGAAAATGTAACCCTTGGGCTGCACAATTAAAAATGATAGCACTACCTTCAACATAATCACACAAAAAATCTTTCAAGAAAGCAAACCCAACATTACCGTAGCAATAATAATCCAGAAAAAAAAAAGGTGATTGAACTGACTCTTGATTCAAGGTGAATCTAACAGCATTAGCCAGAGTATGATCCTCTTCTGTTAAAGAAAAAGTTGCAGCACTATTATCAGTGAAGGACCCATGTTCCATTATTTCTTTATCCAAATTCAAAATCTCCCAAACACCCTGATTTATATATAAATAAGCTGCAAAAACAGGAAAAACAATATAAATATATCCCCAAATAATCATGGTAGGAAAAGAAAATAGGTGTAGCAGAAAATCTAGATTACCTGATTATTCTGACTGCAAAACCCTATAACTTGAACTAAGTTTTTTCCTCTGAAGGAATATAAAGCAGAGAGAAAAGAAGTATTTCCAAATTACAAATTTAGCCCTTTGCTCAAGTTTTTTCCTCTGAAAGAATATAAAGAAGTGAGAATAGAATCATTTTCAAATTACAAATTTAGCCCTTGACTCAATGTATGCGGTGACTTGTATTACGTGGCGTGTAACTATTCGGTTTTCAACCCACATCTAATTACACCGTAGAGTTTCCCCTAAAACCCTAATTCCAATATAAAGAACCTGGTAAAGAGGTTTCTTCGCCATTTCCCTGTTTTCGGCAAATCCTTAAACCCTAACCAAAAAAAGGCTTTTCTTCGATCAGAGAAAAATCTTAAGTAAGATTTTATAAAAACCTCTTTTTTTTTTTTATTAAAATGTTTTCCATGAGGTTTCTGGTTTGTTTTTGATCGATATTGTTTGTAGCTCAGGGCTCTAATGGCTGCCAATAACACCCCAGCTGGAATAGACAAAGAGCAGGTTGGCTATTTTTACTTTGTTTTACTTAGTTCATGAACAGTAGTTTTGGGTTAATTAATTCTCTGGGATTGAAAAAAAAAACTTGATATCTTTTTTTTGTTTTATTGAGTTTGGACTGTTTAAGTAATATTGGGTTTCTAGTTTCATTGGATTAAGGTGTTTGTTATGAACTGACTGGAAATAGTTTTTGAAATTTATTTCCTTTTGGAGTTTGGTTGATTGTAATTTTATTTATTTTGCCTTTTACCACTCTGTTTTGAACACTTGGCAGGCCTTTGGCATGGCGGAAACAGAGATGGAATATAGGGTAGAACTCTTTAACAGGTAAGATAGGATTGTCAAATTTTAACATGTTTATAGTACACAATAAATGTCAAGATTGGCATCAGACAGACATGTTAATTATGTTTAGCCTCTTAAACACCCTGTATGCAAGAAATGAAAATTTCTGTTCGGAAGTTGAAATTGGCCTGACATGCTTCTTGGTTTTGAATAGTGTGACTATTTTTTCCATTACTTGCAAGTTTTTATTACCAATACTCAAGTTCCTGAATTAAGCTTGTTTTTTATGGTTTTCGCTTAGGCTTGCACAAACGTGTTTCAACAAGTGTGTTGACAAAAGGTATGAGAAGCCCCAACACCCTCCCTTCATATTGTTTCTTTCAACCTATTCAAGAGATTTTCACATGGTATATGGTTACTTTTTTTTCCTAAAGAAATGGTGTCAATGATAATATCTTTCTGCTTTAGGTACAAGGAGTCTGAGCTAAACATGGGTGAAAATAGTTGCATTGATCGCTGTGTTTCAAAGTATTGGCAGGTAGGCTTAGGTTTCAAAGTATTCTTAATTATTCTAATTTGTGTTATATTAAAGCTGTCAGCATGTCTTGTACTTGTTTTATATAACTGCATTCTCTGGTCTTATTCTCAAGTTAATATACAAATTGTAGGAATAGTGTTAAGTTTTTACCTTCCGAATGATATATATAGAAGGCTACAAGCTGCATACTGCACATTGGTTGGCAAAATTTTCTATTATTCAGCTTTCATTCTTGATTCTGATACCTTTGATGTTTTCCATCTTTGAATCTTATTTCTTATTGATGGCTGACATTTGATTCTTATACGTACGACCTTTTGTATTGTCTAGGTGAATGGCATGATTGGCCAGATGCTCAGTGCTGGTGGTCGGCCTCCAATTTAAATATTGCCATCCTTCATTCTGAATTCTATTTTACATGTAAACCATGGCTAGTCTTGCTGTTGTGGAAAGGCGGTGACTGAAATTAAGCACAACAGATGTTTTTAACGTCACCCGAAATTACATTTTATTCTGACACAATGTTTGTGGCTGTTTTGAATTGGTTTCAACACAATAAAGATTCTGGTGCTAAATCAGAAGTTCCATACGACTCTTATGCACTATGCTTCAGGAATTTTATTACATGAATTACTGCTTGTTAATGAAAATATTCGCTTATCAATTGAACTCACCCAATTCCTCGGATTCTTATAGTTGGAGCTTTTATCCATAAAATTATCTCATCTATGAACTCAAAGCTTAATTCAATTAATTTACATAATTACTTTTAAAAGGTAAAATCAATGGATCCAAGTTTAAATTTCAATAATTACAATTCTTTCTTTTATCTGGTCTTCTTTGTAAAAAAAAAAAAACACTCAACTACATTGCACTAATCTTTAATCAATCTGTATATATAGGGGCACATGATTGATAGGTAGATCTTCTTGATGTCAAACTCAAAAATGAAAATTTCATTCTTGCTATCATCTTAAAATATAGTGTTCAGGATGAGAATAAAAGAGAACAAACACCATAACCAGAATATTAAAGGTTACAATTACTCTGTGGTGCTGAGGAAACATAAATAATGCGAAAGGGGGAAATAAGACAGGAAGATATATTTAAAAAGTGAAAGGAAAAAAAAAGGGCTATACACTTTTAGTTTCTATGTTTTTTGGCTTCCAAGTTTGTACCATCTTTGAGGGTTTCCTGCCCATCGTTGTCCATCCCAAGGCTAAACAGAGCAGCTGCTTGGAGATAGAATGCTGTGGGCCACTCAGGAGATATTACCTGGGCTTGCATTGCATCACCAAGCGCTTCTTGTGGCATGTCATTTATCAAGTAGCATAAGCCGCGTCTGGCAAACACAGTTGGTGATACCATCGTCCCACCATCAATAAACTATTCACAAGGCAAGGTATTAAGCCATTAAGCATATGAAGGGCTGAAATCTTAATCTAGGGGTACTGAGCATTTTGATTGTGGACAATAAATGGTTCTGCAAATTGCCAAATTGTAAACAAAGGACTTACATGAGTGTAACATTCAATGGCTGTTCCAAAGTCTTTTACTCGGAAAGCAGTATCCCCACGCTTTTTTGAATTCAGAGTCTCCTGTATCTGATCTGTCCACAATTGGAAAGAAAGCTGCAAAGCAGAAACATTCAACACCACTTAGCATAAGGCAATTTTATAAAAGGATCCACGTCAAAAGTGCTTAGATGATTCTGGAATTAATGCTAAGAAAGTAATTAAAGCAGTTCTGATCTTCTAGCAGTTTGAAGGATGAAGCTGTCAGCAAAAAAGACAATAAGAACATTATGTTTATGGAGCTCTTGTCTTATTAACTCAAGTGTTTCTGTAAATGTACCAATGAGGCATCAGCTAGCTTTTGTTCTACACTACCAAAGCATAAGTTAAAGCCTTCTTTTGATTTTTAATTCTTTTTGACTCAGAATTGAAACAACATAAAAAATCTAGATTGCCGACCTCATTTGCAATTCCCTCGTCATCTTTGTATCCTATTTTCTCTAAAAGTTCATGTATTGCGGTAAGATCCATTCTTGAGCATGCTTCTCCCAAAGGCGTTAGTAACATTGTTTGCTTTGAGGATGCTGTTCCATGTGGAATGCCCATCAAAACATGTGATGGAACCTGTTAAGTAATACAGGTAAAAAGGGTAACATAGACTTTTGTCATAGATAAAAGATAATTTAACTAATCAAATACTTGTGAATAGCAGAATAATGAAACTGAGTCCAGCACCCACTGTTTCAGAACATTAAAGAAAAGTTGCACCTTTTTACTCCTATCATAAAGCTTCAAGCTACTAGTAAGTAAATGCCATAAAAAAACTACGAATGATGGTCATATCTGCCACAGAAACTCCACTCTTGGCAAAATCTAAAAGAGCTCACTTGCAGTAACAGGGCATAGATTGGTTTCTATTAGAAGCTAAAAATATTTTGGTATGGACTTTCTAAAATAAAAGTTGCAGATAATAAAGAAGAGAAGATAGGGGGAATAAGGTGACCATACCTCAGTTTCCTTCTGAAGCGGAGTAAGAGCAGTTACAAGAGACTTTACATTTGGCCTCTCACGAGGTTCATATTGCAGACAGCGTGAAGCTAGTCGCACTAATTCAGTTCCATCGTCATTTGAAAAATGACCCTCCAGACATGAGTCCATTAGCATCAGAAAGTTTTTTCCACGTATTAGGTCAAGTGCCTGCAATGATGATAACAATCCAACATTTAAGCATTTGAATTATCTCCTAAGGACATCCTATGATGCAGTTTATATATCCGTAATTTGAATAATTTCTTAAATTGCTATGAGGAAATATTACAGACAAGACTTCGCTTAATGAAGGTTAAGACAAGAAGAGGGAACTTACATGGCTTGGTGGTATATGCTTGCCGCTGAGAAGATCAAGTAATAGGGTGCCAAAACTGTAAACCACACTCTCCGGAATAACCCTTCCTACCATGTTAAGGAGGTATATAAATTAGCTCAGGTAAAGAGACAGCAACATGTTGCATGAGAACCTAACGTACCCAAAGCTAAATTCACATACCCTTTTCCCCAATATACATATGTATGCATACATAATATAGACAGACTGTTGCAATCTGTACAAGAGTTCCATAAACTTTATCTGTTAGCATAGTATTACCCGTCCTTAGGTACTCCGGAGGGGTGAAAGCCAAGTTTGTACTGTAACTTTTTCCATCTCTGCTATTCTTCATAAGGCCAAAGCTAGAGAGTCTGGGATTACAGTCCTGTCAAAAAATAACCCACTGTAAGATATAAAATATGAAGTTCAAAGTAAGCATTAACAGTAACATAATAGTTCAAACATGGATGATAAAGATTAAAATTACCTGATCAAACAAGATTCTATAAGCATTAAGGTCATGGTATAAAGCCCTCCCTCTACTACTGCAATATTCAAGCGCTTGCGCTAGATATAGCGCCACTCTCAGCCTCATCGCCCATTTCATATGCTGATTCTCCCCTACACCATTACCATTTCAACCAAATACAAAACAATTCTTAGAATTAGTAAGATATTCATTACCAGCACATTCGTTCAATGTACTAAAAGGATATGAAGATTCTATACGACTACATCAACTAATTACTTATTTCCTAGACTGTAATCAAATCAAATCAAACTATGGGTTTTTATAAACTGGAATGTGAATTAGAAACAGGAAAATAAATTGAAGGAAAAAGTGAAAATTACAGTGAAAAAGATGCTTAGAGAGAGTTTCATTAGGCATAAACTCAGCAACTAACAATCTTTCATCTCCTTCATAGCAACAACCAATCAAATTGGCCAATCGCTCGCTTCTTAACTGTCCAACCGCCCTCGCTTCCTCCTAAAATAACGCCAAAAACAAAACTCAATAATTACAAATCAACCAAGAAATGGAAAAGTAAATATATATTATTATAAATATACAAGGAACTGTCGAGGATCAGGCCAAGCCGATCTATTGAAGCGTTTAACGGCGATGAAAAGATCCTCGTCGAGCGTCCCTCGGTAAACTACATTCGGAGCTTTCTCTCCATGCTCCGATACAATGTTGTCTGTACAGAAACCTGAGGTGGCAGCTCTTAATTGTTCCAAGCTGTACTCGCTGAATCCAGGTAACGCTTCCTTCCCATTCTCTGATGTAACAAACCAAAGAAAAATTTAAAATTTATAACCAAAGAGTGAAATTTTCTCGAGAAAGTGATGGAAACAAGTCAACTAACTAACCGAGATCGGAAGAGTCCTTAAGGTTTGACTTGATATTTGACGGCCACCAGCAAAGTGATAGTTTGGAGCAACGAGCTCCCATTGGCTTAAACCTAAAATTTCAACCAAACTAAAAAAACAAACAAAAAGTTGGTTTTTTTTCGATTTTCTTTGCTTTGAGCTTTGACGGATATTTGAGGATTGAAAGTGACCAAGAGCAATGCTAGTGCTAAAGAGGAAGGAGAGTGTTTGGGAAGTGAGAAAGTAAGAGAAAATTAAAAAAACAAGAAGAATCTTTCAACTTTTTGGATCCAAATTTCTTTTTCTTCTCTTTCACCTTTTTTTTTTTTTCACCACCATTCTCTCATTTCCATCCGTTTAATATTTATTTTTAGTTTCTTTTTGTTCTTGAAGTCAAAATTTGTCTTCTTTTATCTCCTTATCCTAAACACAGTCTTTACTTCATCGCGTGGATTGCACAGTCCAATGAAATTAGCCAAAAAAGTCACGTGGGTGGATAATTTAAAGGAAAGGAATGGGATATGGAGTCAAAGTCAAAGAGGAAATTAGATGAAAGGAAATTAAATATAAAAAAACATATATTTATGTTTTAGATAAAATTTTTCAATAATAATTAATTTTTCGCAAAAGAATAAAGAAATTTTGAACTAAAATTTAATAATCAGCCAAATTTTTTTCTTTTATCATTAATTAAATTTTTTAATATTTATTTTTTTCAATTGAATTTTTATTAAAAAAATTAATATTATCATTTAATTGAGAATTAAATTGAATAAAAATAGATATTTACAATTTTAATTAAATAAAATAAATATTTAAAAATTTAATTAAATTCAATAAAATATTCAATATTTGATTAATTATAGTAAATTTTAAAAATTATTAAATTTTTATTTATAGACTTTTTTATTTTTATACATTACTATTTTAAGAAAGTGACCGTCTTTGTCATAAAATCTAAGAGAATGAAAAAATAATTTTTTAGAAGTTATGGGATTTGATAATTACATGTATTAAATAAAATTAAAAAATTGGGGGCTGATGGGAGGGGGGAAAAGGGGGTTAGGGTTTGGGTCACAATTTGTGTGAATAATTGTTTGGATTAAAAGCTGGAAATTCCATTACCTAATTGCCTATTTATGATGTTGACGTCAACATGAGATATGGTTTGTTGGTCCCCTAATCATTCATGGTTTTTTTGGAAATTTTTAGAGTAAGGTTGTGAAGGAAAGAATAATGATTATTAAAATTAAAATTTTAATAATCTAATAAATTATATGATTGTAAAATAATATAATAATAATATTTTTTATAAAAAATTTTAAAATTTAAATTTATTAAATATTATTCTTTTATTTAACTACATAAATTAATTAGATTAAATCTGATTTTTTTACAACCTTTTAAAAACCAATGAATCAATTTTTACTAATTTTTCATAATTGGAAGATGATTGTAGAATTATTTATTGTTTGATGGAAAATTGTTAGTATTTCCTTGATGATAAGCTTTTGGAGTAGAAATATAAATATATCATTATTGATACATTTCTCTACATATTTTGATCAATATTTTCTTGTTGAAAATTATAAAGTGATGAATGGAAAATGAAAATGATGAATCATATAAAAAGGGTCTTGAATTTGAAGCAAAAGTAAACTGAATATTGTCTAAAATTTTGTTGCTCAAGGACCTTCTTCAGCTTGTGGCTAAATCCTGGCAGCAGAGAACCCTTTGTCCTTTTGCAAATTGTGTTTAAAATATTAAAAGCTGCTTTTAAGGGGGGAAAAAATCAAAATGTCTATTAATAAGAAAACAATGCAACCTTTTGATAACAAATATACATTCAGTAATCAAAGTCTATGCCATGTCAATCATAGCATGAAAGATTCCAGTCAAGTTGTTTTGGATATAGAAGAAAGTTTTTTTATTATAAGATAATAAAAATAATGATACAAAATTGAGGTGAAGAATAATGGAGGTCTCTAGCATGACATGCTTCAAATAATGAAGAAAAAAAACAACCATTCAACCTTAAAGTAGTCAGGTTGTTCTTGAATCTTGACCAACTTTTCCAGTCAAAGCTGATAAACACTGTGGTCTCCCACTTCAAAGAACAAGAAAGAAAAATATAGGGAAGAAAAGCCCACATGGGGAGCAAGTGTAGCTTGGAAATGGGCAGAGCCCAAGTTTTAATATTAGTTTTTCTGCTAAACTTTCAGCACAGACACAAAAGATCCTCTCCAGGATCTGTTTGGCAACAGGGTGGTTTCTTGGAGTTGGGAACCATGAGAGCAAAGATCAGTTCCTTTTTAACTTTTGATGAATCCGAAGCAGAATTTTTTAAAAGAAAGAAAACCATGTTTATTCATAGGACCACTTGAATAATGAACATAATAACATGTTCAACAGGAAAAATGTCCTCTCCTAGCCATTTATGTACTTTATTGCTGACCTTTCCTCATTCATTATTTACGAGGTAGGTTCAACATTAATAAGAACAGAACCAAATTGGAAATGAGAACCAAAAAGGCATACTTTTTTCTACAAATGTAAGGTTTTGGGGGTGTTAAAGTATACTTAGGATCCCAAAATAGATACAATTTGCCAGTGATTCACTGACTTGGTCATGTAATAAGAGGTACCAACACTTTTTCATTGTTTTTCCTTTACTAATGTCTAATGGCATTTTGTTGTGAAGGCTTGAATCTTGATTTTGTGCCTTGTGGTTTAGAAGATCATATTAGAGACCAATTGCTTATTAGTTTTATTTAAATAGGCCATTCCAAGAAGATGAGGTCCTGATTTATGTGTCCAGTGGCAAAAACAATGCTGTTAATGCGGTGAAAATTCCTCCTATTGTCCATTCAAATGAAGCATTAGTAGTACCAATTTTGATTAGTAGCCATATTTCCAGTGGAATGTTTAAATCATAGCAAAGTTTGCTTTGGTTTTGGGCAGTATTAAATCATGTATGCTTGAATTTCTTGTTTCCAGTCTTTATCTTTGATGTTGGACTTTTAATCTCTGCTGTCTGGTAGCTGCCTGATGGCTAAAGCAACAATGTAAAATGTTCTGAATTTGCTGCAAACAACATAGCACAGGCTTTTAAGGCTGCAATTGCTCCAAAACAGTTCAGAAAGAAAAGTGCAAGCAACTGCAGTAATCTCCACTTCAAGAGAAAATTTGACAATGGCAGGGCAAGCAAACAACATTTAACAGGTGCTTTGATGGTGAAAGCATGTGATGTAACAAGTGCTGTCTCCAATTTCATATCCTTGGGGAAAAGAATATACAAGGTTAAAAGGAAAAAAAAAAAAAAAAAAGCAGTTGTAAAGTAAGGGGAGGTGGTGGTGGTGGTGGCAATGGTGGGACATCAGACAAGAAGCATTATTCAATTGAATCATTGGTTCATGCCACCTTCCTATCGCCAAAAAGAAAGCCATCACATGCTCCCTAATCTTGTCACTGTATTCAAAAAGTTCAAAGCCCTGAATGTGGCCTTCAAAGTACCCATGGCCCCTGTAAATCTTTCAGCTTTCCTGCTTTCAGTCTCGCACAGCTCAATCAGTTCATCAATTCTCTGGATGAAAATTAGAGCATTTTTTTGTCTTTGAGTATGACAATCTTATTGTTTATAAATGGCTTCTGTTTTTCACTCTTTTTCTGTGAGTATCCATACACATATATAATCCCATATACTTTTGTTTTTTTCAAGGAGAAGAACAAGGAAAAAGTTTGTCATGTAACCTGTTTTTCCCATGGCCTCAAATAAACAGATGAATACTGTAAATGAAGCAAATAAATGAGAAGAACTCATATCAAATTTGAAAAACTTCATTCCATTTCAAATAGGATATTTACATCAAGGATTATTGGTATTTGTAAGAACGATGAGAATGCATGCATTGTTTTTGGACTTGAAATTTGTTCACAAGCCCAATCATGCAACAGCATCAAGCTATCTTCAGCTTGTGCTGACAAGCTATCTTCAGCTTGTGCTGACATCTAATTGCCATTTATCAATGTAACTAACTTGAATCTTGTGATTCATTTGTTGTAACCTATTTCTGTATACGGAATTCTACTTTATACGACCTGATAAAAGTGTCTAGCCACCCCGTATATAACCACAAGTCTTTGCTGTTGTATTTCAAACTGAGCTTGTAGTTGCTGAAGAATTCCCATTCAGTAATTTCTGGTGTTCTTCCTTGTTCTTGCCATCCTTATTTCTAGTGCTTAATGGAAGTAGAGGTGGAGCAGTAGATCCACTTGATCGGTCAGGCAATTCTGTTAGATATCAAGGTAACCATACTTGCACAGTTAATATACTGAGAGAGCACCTTTCTTTATGTCATTTGGCAATTGTTGTGCATTAACAACACTCAATCAAGGGAAAAGGCACTTTTTTAAAAGTACTCTCAAGAATATTTCAGAAAATGCTAATGAAAATCATGCCACAGGTAGCATTGTGCCAACATAGGATCAATTAAACAAGATGAAATGTTAAGATTTCATCAAATTGATTTAACAGTTTATAATGCATATAGCATCAAATAGCTTGTCGAACAAATTATGCCAATGCAAACATTGAGAAGACATTTTGATGCTAACCTGGCAATTTCCTGTCAAGAAAGAATGCCACCAAATTTACAGTATACCTGCATACAGATCAATTACTCTTGGTTATGGTTCATGAAATAGTTGTGTTTCTAAAGATTTCACGGTAAGAGCCAAATATTTTTTTCCGTTTTTTTCCCTTATTCACCATGCAACAACAATGTCAACTGTATAATGTTTGCGAGATGCTATAATCAAGAGGCTCTGAACCACTGCTAGTAGCCAAGCAAATTGTTTTATGCATCTGCAAGATGAAGCCAACAGACAAAGAGAATTAAAAAAATTTGTAAAAAGAATAACACAAAACCCTCTTATGTTCCTCCTTATGCAAACAGCAATAGTTGCCTGATTTTACTGTTTACATTACTACTCACAAAAAGGAAACACAGAGAACTTCACCTAAGATTAACTTAAACTGTATGCCGTAACAGTCTACAGTAATCCATTACCTTCTCATGCCATATTTTTGATATGTACGGACAAATACTAAGGTGAAAATCATGTGTGACGAAAAAATCAAATCACCACAGCCATATATAACACCTTGGGGAACTGCAAATTGGTACAGATAATAAAAGAGTATCATAATGTTGATATTGTGACGGAAAAACCAGAATATAAAGAAGTTGAAACACTCTAGAACTAACAGTTGATCAAGAAGACTTCAAGAACACTCTCTGGAGGGGGTAACCTGGCAAGTTTTGAGCCCTGAAAGAGACAGTTGTACCTGATTGTATGACATTTCTTTAATTATAATATCACAACTAATAACAAGGGCCAAATAACCTTCCATAATATTATCAGTGTCAAGGTTTTAAGATCAAATCAAACAAAAGATAAAAATCATGCACATGCTTTATCAAGTTTACCTCACGACAATGATAGTTTGGACCAGGAAGCTGAGTTGAATAGAAGGTTACAATGCGCAGACACTGACAAACCTACAAGAAGAAATTACAAATAATACATAAATGAATCAGAGACTAATAAAGCATGCCAATATCAGATAGCATTCTCTTCTTTCTAAAGAACAGTTGTAAGCTCCTCAAAACATAAAAAATAGCACAGAATGGTACTGACAACTAAATAAGCAAGAATCCTACACCATATCAGAACAGTGTATATTCTTTTGCTCTGGAACATAAAGGGATGGAAAGTCCACTGCAACAGATAAATACTATATTAGACAACCAATCAAAAACAAAACTTTTACATTAGCATCATTCTACTACGAGGTTAATAAACTTCAGAAAGTATGAGAGTAGTGTAATCAAAGACAATAATCCATTACGGATGCCTTGAATGTAACTTATTTAGTTCCATGATATAACCAAGAAATGGAGTATGAAAAACAAAAATCCTCTAGATGCTTCAAAATATAGTGTTAGATAAAATTAAAGGATTTACATATCCTGTTATGTAAAATAGCTAATAAACAACTATTGATGATGTGCATTTGCTTATACAAGGTAAACATGCATTTTCCTAGATACAAAAATAAATAACACCTTTCCAAAATCTCCATCAAGGCATTAATTATGTGCACAACAAGAAAAACATACAAAGTATAAAAAATAACTAAAAAACTTACCAAAACAAAGGAACCAAAAATGAAGGTGAATAAAGTCTCGCTGATATAAAATTTGTCTTGACCAAGTTCCTAAATTAGAAAAAGAACATAATATTACTAAACTAAGTTACAATTTCAGGTAAAGGATCATAGAACCAAAAAATTAGAAGCCAAAGTCGGTACCCACAGGAAGAAGAAAAAATCCAGCATCCTGAAGTGTTTGTCCTGGCCGGTGTAGGTAATGAATTCCATGGGCAGCCAATCCATGAATGTACTGAGAAAAAAATAAAAGAGAACTCCACCAGTTACTCAATTTATTCAAGCAGTCTAAACTTTGAAGCTTCAAAACGGATTACAATCACCTAGAGGTGCAACACAAGTAATAACCTTAATCATCTCTTGATAAGATGAAGAAAATTTCAAAGAACAAGCAATTAACTACAAAGACCCAAACAGTCTACTTTTCAAAGGAATTGATATATAGGCAATATAAAATTATAAATAAATTCTTATCATCCAAACACATTTGAATCAAAACATAATTTACAGAGTAATATAAATCAGCAAAATTTTTCTAGGAAAAAGAGAACCCATTTAAGTAAATGGCCTAAAGTAGCCAATGCTCATTGAAAGGGTTTGAATTCAACGAATCAAAATTTTAATAACAGGGTGGAAAACAGAACCTGAAAAACAAGTCCAGCAAGAATAAGCTTCCAATTCTCTGCAAGAAGGGAAATCTCAATCAAAGCCTCTGAGTAAATCTTCCTCCATAGCTTGTTCACATTATAAAAAAAAAAAAAACCAAAGAATTAATCAAAACCCAGAAAAACAAAAACAAAGACCATGTTAAACAAAATTCAAAGGGAAAAGAAACCTTAGGAGCCTCACGATCAACGTAAAGCGGCATTTTGTTGGAATTTGAAGATTAAAGTTTGACATCAATTAAAGCAAAATTCAATAACTTGAGAACGTTTAAATATCATCATTAACGGTTCAAAGAATATAAATTTTGAATTTGGGATTTTCTTTTAGATTCGACAGATACGAAGAGTTGAACTAAATGAATAAAAAAAATACTTAAAAATAGATTTATGGATAATTATCCAACCAAACCGCCCATGATTCACCTAATTCAAATTCTAATTCAGAATATTTCTATGTAATTTTTTCTCTAAGAGAAAAATAATTTTTTTTCAAAAAGATTCAATAAAGATTTTGGATTGGTTCTTTTTAAAATTTAAGTAGGGATTAATTAAAGTTTATTGATTTGATGGTCCATTTATTGTAATGTTAAGATGATGGAGGATCGATTGTCCGATCAGCAACCCTGCTATTTTTAGTGGTGACCCAATTAAATGAGCTTCTTGATGGGCCGTATAAAAAAATGTGAAAATTCTGTTTTTAAAATTTTCCAAGGTAAGTTGTCTACTAATTTTAAACATCACATGAAAATAATAAAAAAAATATATAAAAATTATAAAATTTAAAATTTAAAATTTTGATAATTTTAAATGAGTTTGACAAAAAAATTTTCATAATTAGTGTATAAATACAAATTATAACAAATAATTTTTATATTTTATACATATTTAATACATAATAGAAATACATGAAATCACACTTAACAAATACATTTACTAATACTTACAATTTTTTTCTCTTTCTTAAGTTGCGATTCCATTACAAAAATATATATATTTGGTTTTCCTCTTATTTTTCATTATGAACAGATAATTATATATATATATATAATGTTTTTACAGCTTAGAATAATAAAGTTGGTGGTTGGCCTAAACAAAGAAAAAAGTAGAATAGAATAGGAAAAGAAAAGAAAGAAGTTGCAATAATGTGGACAAGTCTTGAAGTATTGAATTTGAAGAATTTAGGAGTAGCCGAAAAGCATGGATGGTGATGCTGGATTGGCAAATAATAATCATCTATCTTACCAAATCAAAACTTTGGCAGCAAAATATAGCTAGTTTATTAATGAAGCTCTACAGATTCATTATCGAACAGGATCATAGGGAAGCTACAGGTGTCTGTCTTTCCTTATCAGTAACCAAACTATTGCAAAATTCAACACAAACCAAAGGCTAGAAATTTTTGCCAGGATTCCATCACTAAAGCAAAAAATTTTGCTATCTATAACGGTATATTGGTGAGGGATTGCTGAATCAGATCCTTTGTTAGCTGTTCAGAAACTCCTTTCTTTCAAGGAATTCATGACTGCAATGACTGCATTTGTTCCCTTACACGTGTACAAAAAAGCAGATTTTTTAGCAAACATGGCTCATGAGATTCTTAATTGCATGGGAATGTCTGGCCTGTAAAACGGGTAACCGCTGAAAAACTAAAAACAACATATTCAATAACCAATAACTGTTCTGTAAATTGGAGAACTTTCCCTGTCTTTGTGGACATCTATAAATGCACCATAACCACCAAGCATGTTGAAGTTCCAGGGATAGGAGAAAAGCAGACATAATCACTTGATTATATGCACACTTACATTCATGAAAACATTTGCTCATTCTACAGCCAGTATTGCTTCTGTTGTCGAAAAGTAAATCAAAATACAATGATCCAAAGCTCGAGGGGAACCTGTCCCTGGCTATTACAAACAAGCCTTGTTCATTACTTCTTAACCTTATTTTCCTTTGGGCGACCCATGCTGGTGATAGATAAATCACTGAGCATTGCCCATCCAACAAACCATATAATTATGTCTTTATCACTTGATTACATCAATATCATTTGTTGTGTGAAATTAGACCCTTCCAACCGGGGAAACGGGTGGATATTGGGCATATCTAGCAGGAGCCTCTCCTTCAATAGGATTCAGAGCACTTGTTCTGTCATTTAATTCGGTTTCCCCCAAGGTTCTTTCCTCAAAAGAGGCAATTGATTCTGAAAGCTCACTGTGTTTTCTACTATCCAAAACTGCTATACAAATTGAAAATGCTTGCATAAGCGAAAGCGATGAATTGAACTCAACTGAATAGATACCATCCTTGAAAGGGGCCAAGCTGAAGAAATGCATGTTGTCTTCTACTCCTCCCTGTTAGTTATAATTAAAACAAAGAGAGAATTCAGTTGACATTTTCAATATACTACAGTGAACATTTTAGTTTGATTAGTGTAAGATCCACAATCATACCTGAAAGAAAAGTTCAAATTGATTAGGAATTGAAGAACCTTTCAATGAACTAGATTGCTCGCTGAATTGGCTCTTGTTAGAAAGAATCCTAAGTTTGCAACCCAAATCCCAACCACCACAGTCACATGCTCCACCTGATTTCCATCGTTGGATCAGTGATGAAGGTTCACCTTTATTTGGCAGGCTATGTACACCACTTGGAAGTATGACTGTAGCACCAATGTCTTGACCACCCATAAAAGGACCCTTTTTCCAAGCATCAAATTCAAGTTTTACCTCAGGCAGATGCTCTTTCAATGCAGCCTCAGGCAAGTTATTACGCTTATCAATCAGATACCCGTCTCTGAATGAACTTCTGTTCCTTTTTGGGATCTTGACAACAATAGCTGCCTGCTCATCATTTGGCTGGAAATCAGATGCTTGAGAATTTGCCTGTCGTACATCCAAGGTAAGAAGAACAAATTCTCTAATGCTAAATTGAGCCACATGGTTTGGCCTGGACAAATGAGAAAATTCAGAACCAGAAACCTTCATCTGGGCAACAACATTAGGGACATAATCCTGACCTTTGCCTTTCCCTACTTGATTTATCCACCTTCCATTCTTTTTCCTGACTTCTTGAATGTCAAAGAATGTGTAAATGCATCCATAATCACCCTTTCCTGAGGCACTTAACATCTTCACCATAGCTGCAAGAATATTACTCTCATTATCAACGGCGAACGTGAACAGCGGCAACCCATTCTTAACTTGAACTCTGAAAAGAGCTTGAACAGCAGAAGATCCATACTTTTTGTTCTGTGCTGATTCATTTACATTGATTGTGCAATGGTCAATTGAATCTGATTTCATTTTTGCTGACTGCACGGTCACAGTTGAATGTCTTAGCCGTTCTGATGATTTACAGGCACCTTCTGTTAAGATTGAGTCCTGTAATTGGTTGGTAAAATTGCGACAGTTAACAGCCTTTGGTTTCAGAAGTGGGTCTAACAGTCTTCTCAAAGGGCTGGACCTGGCTCTGCCTTTAGCATTGAGTTTATCACCACAAGAAGTATCAACACCACAAGCAACGGGGTTCTCTGAATCAGTTTTGGCAGAACTCAATGTTGAGGTCACCTGAGGTATAGAAGAACCCTCTTTGGAGCCGGAACTTTTGCCTGTCTTACCCATGCTAAAGCTAAAACGACGGAAAGGTGAAGAACTTCGTGCTTTTTCAGATGCAACCTTACTTACTTTTGGGTCTGATTCTTTGCAAGCCTCATTTGCAGCAGACATTACAGGTGTTGCATTTAGCCTTCTCTCCTCTAGATTTCTGCTTCTGGAAGAATTAATTTCTATATTTGCCACACGAGGTACAGAGCAAGATCTTTCTGATGTAAAGTCATTACCATTTGCATCTACAGAACCCATGGCTTTAATCCGTAAATGTTTGCTGCCATCAAGTTCACAAGGCAATGGGCCTGAATGATGGAAATTGGAGCTGAGCTCTGCATGGTGAACCTCTTCCGATGTTTCAGGGAAGGTCCTCTGACTAGCTTCAGCTTCCTTTTTACTTGACTTTGTTCTTAAATCAGAAAGGTTGGCTGCTCCTGAATGATTTGTTTTGGGCAAATCTCTTGGCAGAAGGAGGACAACTGTGTTTCTTTTTTCAGTGACATCTTGGTTAGCCCCTTTAGGAATAACTTCTTGAAACTTGTCAGCTTTCTTCATAAATTCACCAACTTGGTTCTTCATTCTCACCTTGTCACATGATGTCACATTATCTTTTACCCCATTTGACACAGCTGCACTTCCTGAATCAATCTTTGGGTGCATTTCTCTTCTCTTGCACTGTTCCAGCTTGATTTGTGAATTATTTTTGCAAAAAGATTTATCCTCTCTCATGAATTTCCCCTGAGCAGTGACAGCGTTGCTCCGGGCAGCCTTGAGATCTTGAAACTTGCCAACACTTTCCCTAAAAGGCTTGACAAATGGCAAATGGCCTTCTATGGGGACTGACATCATATGAGATTGCAGTGAAGGACGTTGTAACCTTTGACGAGCAGGAGAGCAACTGTGACCTCTGCTCGAATGTGCAGATGATTCATCTGTTGAAAACAAGGAAGATGTGTTGCTGCTGGACAGTGAAGAGATACTACTTCTATGTAAGATCTGTTTATGGTTACACTGCCATTTTTCAAGACGCCCCCACTCAAGGACCCCAACATTTAAAACTTTTTCTTGGGGGTTTGCCCCTCTCTCCAGATAACTTGGTAAATTTGACATATACTTCACAAGCTCCTCTTCTTCGTTTGCCTTGGTATCATCAGCATGTAGTTTTTTATGCTTCCATGAAGATTTGGGTGAGACCTCTTTTCCAACTTTCGTAATTTCTTGATGAAGATCAGCATATGACAAATTAGGCTTTTCAGGTTTAAACATGCCTTGCATACTTGCCATCTGGCTTGCTTGGGGCAGCATGGTCTTTACAGAAGTTCCAAAGGATTAATCTCTTGAATTCCTTCTAAGCTCTAAATGGCATTCCATAGACTGGATAGGTCTTAATCACTACAGATCCTCTTCAGCTGAACACTTTTGACTCGATTCACATTGGTGCAGACCACTGTGGAGATAAATTGGAAAACAATATTAAAATCATATGAAATTCAAAACGCAAGAGTATCACATGCATAGTTGCATAAGGTTCTTGAAATAAATGAGAGCTTAAGGTTAACACAACTCCCAAAGCAACAAGAATTGATTCTCTTAACCTATGATGAAGTTGTGAGGTATCCCCACATAAGCAGCAATCTCTTTTGTACCCATATTTTCAGCTAGTCCTTACCATTCAATTGCTAAACATTATTCAACATAAAAAGGGTCAAAAACTACAAGCTTTTTTCTTTCTATAATTATTACAATACACCATCCTACTTTAATATCCTGCATGCCCATCAATACTTAAGAAAGCACTAATAGAAGGTAGAGCTGCAAATGCCTAAACTAAAGATTGCAACAAACCAGTTAAACCAATAAAACTTATTTCACAAGTAACATCTCCTAACCCAGTAAGCACAGTAGTTATCAAATTACTATTATTTTAAGTGAAATACAACTATTGGTTGAATCAAATTCGTTTCCTTCCAAGTACCCTTAAATCAACAGCGAATTCCCATGATTCCTAACTATACAATAAAAACCATGCATTTTTTTTTTCAAAATTTTCCAGATTATACATCAAGTACTAATTCAGAACTAACACAGTTCAAACCACGTCAAAGTTAACAAATTTACTGCTAAATAGACCTCCAGTGAACAATTTCTTCACAAAAATGAAAATTTTCAACTTTTTCAGAGCTCAAAGTTGAGAAATTGACAGGTGGTGGTGAAGAAAGAATTGAAAACGAAACCAGAGAATCTTGATGTATGGTTTGCAAAGAATCGAGAGTGAGTGGCCCATAAGAAAAAATAAAACAAAAGAGATTGAAATTAGTTATTCAGATAAGGTACAAATGAAGCGTCATGATCGAATCCCCTTAAGTTTAACGGAAACGACAAGATCGGCATAAACTTATTCAAACGAACAGGCGCAATCATTTTTTCAAATTTCAAAACAATAAAAACCTCGTTTATATCACCAAATTAAATTAAAAATAATATCTTTTTAAGATAAAATAAATTACTTCAAAATTTTCACCTCTATCTTTTTTCTCTTTCCAGAATCTAAATACTGTATAATGCATAATTGTTAGGATTTTTTAAAAAAATTTAAAAAAAAAAAAGAAAGAAACGCTTGTTATTTTTCACCACCTTCCAAAATTTTCCAGAGAATCAAGCAGAAAATCCTTTGTCAAGCGAGAGAGAAAAAAGAAGCGTACCAGTCTGGTACAGTAAATGCAGAACGAAACGGCGGTCAGTAACGGTAACAGCAAACACGAACAACTCGGGGAAGAAGCACCACGTGTAGGCGGCGCATTGGACAGTGAAAAAAACTGGCGAAATAACAGAAAATCAGAGGCAAAAAAAAAAAAAAGGAAAGTTAAGAGCTCCAAAAAGAGAGAAGCAATGATGAAACTCGTCGCGAAAATCACTTTCAAAAAAAAAATTCCCAAATCCCAACCTCTCTAGCTTTTTTTGTAACAAAACTTTTACTTCTTCCAAAATCCCAAAGCTCAAAACCGCAGTCGGAGAGCGAGTGATAAAGAAAAGCTCTGAAGAAAGAGAAAAAGAAAGCGTTTTTTTATTATTCAATTTAATGGCTGAAGCCTTAAGCTCATTTCCTTTTTTTTTTAATTTTCAAGTTTTGCATGCAGTGAAGAGAGTCAAATAAAATGTAAAAATTAATATATTATAATATTAGATTTTTATATTTAATCATATGTTTTTATATATATATTTATATTAAGGCATGGCGTTTAAAATAATCTGATTCAGGATGCACCATTGTTTAACAAGAAAAATGGTTTTGTGATCGGACGGTTGAGAATGGAAGATTTAACAGAAAGGGGTAAATCAAAAGTGGTCACATCAGATCAGAAAGACGCGGGACGGTAAGGTTATATTCGGGTGGTCCCTACTCTAGGGCCTTGCTAAAAAGATGTTTGATCATGTGGTGGGCCCGCTCTAAATCAGATCTGTATTATGTGATTGGGTCCACTACTGATGGATGAACGGTCTGATGGAGTGTTGATCGTCGGGATATACTGGCAGTTCCTCACGATTCTAACTGTCTTTCAATGCTCTTTCGATTGTGAAGGTTTTTTTTACTATGTTTCGTTTAATTTACTACTAATACAATATAGTTTTTACATTAAATACTTTGTTGTTAAAAATTTTTATTAAAAATAAAATTTTATTTGAATAAGAATTAAAAATAAAATTTTATTTTAACACAATAAAGTATAAAAAATTACTAAAAAGTAAAATAATTTAATAATTTTTTAATATTTAAATCAACAATAATTAAATATTATAGGTTAAATACTTATTTAGCTATAAGTTGTCTGATTCTTTGATTCTTTTAACAACCGGCTTATGGTGTCATTATGAATACGATACTGAGAAAATGATTAAGTTGTCATTTAAAAAAAAATGGTATGATTTGAATGAGTAATTTTGAAGTTTAATTTTTTTATTATGTAGCTTTGGCATTATATAAATGTTATGCAGCCATTTTTTTATGTAGAAAGACAAATTTTGGCATTTTAATTTTTTTTATGAAGTATGTGCAAATTTAAAAAATAAAAAAAAATAAATTGTAAGTATTAAAACTTAAATTTTAAATTGATTCAATGTTACAATTATATAAATTAATTGAATTAAATTTTAAATTTAAATTTATTTTTTATTACGGATAGTTTTTCATATTTTGATAAATCTCATGTTTTATCTTAACATTTAACTTCATAATCTTTAAATTAAAATTTGAATTTCAAGTTTTAATAATATAATTTTGTTAAAAAAAATTTTTTTTGATAAGTTATATTTTATTTATCCAAAAGAAGCAATAAAATTACTACAGTACATACACTCCATATATACAATCAAATCATATTCTAACTATTATGCAATATAACTTTATCTATATTTCATGCATCACACAAAATTTTGTTGATTGAATTAACAATAATCGAATACAATCTATGTAATCGAACCCTAACAATTCTTTAATCAGTTCATACACTTGTTCTTTTATTTTTTTTTTAATTCTTAAATAATCTATAGTTCATTGCTCTTCATATATAATATATATGAAGCAATGCGCAATATAAAAAAAAATTTATTTACTTGTTCACACAAAAAAATTTACAATTTCTGAAGCTAGTGAAACATTTTAAAAGCTTGAAAAAGTGTATTTTTAAGGAATATAGCATGGGATTCCTTATAATATGAGGTCCCAACAGTCACTATCTTAATCTTTTTATGTTAAATAAATTGAAACATGCAAATATTATCCACTTTATTCATACCAAAATATGGTCAATAAAAAAAAAAAAAAAAAGATGGCATGCTTTTGAGCGCGCTCCTGATACATCAAAAGTCTCCACTTTCAGTTCAAAGCAAAAAATGAGTAAAAGAAAACAGAAAGTGAAAGAGGAATATGCAAAAGACAATATAGGAAAAGAAGTGAAGAAAAGGAGAAGGGTTTATGATTAATGTTGATTGATAATTATTAAGAAAATTTTCTAGTTTGATTTGCTACTATTAATTTCAAAATCACTTGTTACACGACAGTCAATAGCCAAGTAATTGACACGATATCAAGGGTGAAGCCAAATATAAAGTAAAAAAGAAATTAAATAGTGAAGTTAATGAAAAAAATAGTCGAAAATGATATTTGGTTAATTGAATCATTATATTACAATGTTGTAAAAAAAAATTTTCAGAGGTTCATAATCCATGCTTTCCCTCTTTGGATTCGCCTTTGCATGATTATTGTGTAATAATATTATTTAATAATTAAATTTTAGAAATTTTAATCATAAAATAATATCATCGTGTAATGAAAATTTCTTTTACTGGATTCCCAAATGGATTCTTCTTTTAATATATATATATATATATATATATATATATTTATTTATTTATTTACATTAAATATCCAAAACTATGAGATTCTAAAAAAATAGTTTACATTCATCTTATAGATTCAATATCATTCTTTCACCATTTAAAACTCGAAATCTTAAAAATAAAATCTCAAACTTAACGCGCTAGTGGTTTTGGATTTTTTTTTTTTTAACAAATATAGAAACATGAATCAATTTTTTTTATCTGGTTATGGAACATTTAGCCATAGTTTTTCTATAGCCAAAGTGCCACAATCCTCCCCTTTTATCGTCCAAAGCATAGTAATTCTAAAAAATTATCTAACAATTTCAGGGGTTAATGGCTTGGAAGGATTAAGCTGGAACTTAAAACCCATAAGCTTTTGTTTTTTTTTTTTTTTAATTAAAATGTAAAAATTTGTCAAGCTTAAGTTATACAAAATTAAAGACATGTTCAACTAATGGATCAACCTTCAACTTCATAGTTGCTGGCTGATGCTGATAGACACAAAATTACAAACGCAAACCGTCTTTCAAATGTCAACCTTCATGGCCCAAATTGACTGGTAGAAAATTAGGCACATCCAACACCTCTAACTTCTTATTTGCCGACTGACGCCGATATAAAGGTTTTTATAGATCGGATAAAACCGGATTGTATTCTATCAATCTTCTAAAAATTTTTTCAAAAAAATTAAAAATTTTTATTAATAAATTTGAATATTTTGAATGAAATTGAATCCGAACCCTAAAATTTTTTAAAAATTCGATTTAAATCAAATTAAATAAATAATTCGATAGATAAACAAGTTTATCCTATTTATAGCTCAATTATTTGTATAATCATATATTTATATGCATATTCTATCTTATCAAACATTCAATTATTGTGATTAAAACATCCTAAGTTGACAAAGAGATACCCAAATTATATATCGTTTCATCCACTTGCTTATCTTGTCAATCCAAAAAAAAAAAAAAACTAGGAAATTCCAGCCACATGAATCCTTTGACCTTTTCTTCTATTTCTGGATGTTAACGTCACCAATAATTCTATCTTCATTGTTATATTATATATGTTCGGAGATGACCCGCTTTAATATTCTATATTGACGATGATCAGATCCAGTTCCTTTTGGTTTTGCTTGCCCTTGGAGATAAGGAGGATACACCAAAATCGACTGAACAATAGAAGGAAAAATAGTCATGCTAGTTTTGAATTAAACCTTGATTTGAATAAATAAAATAAGTTTTTTTTTTTTAAGGAAAAGTAATTTACATTATATTTAATTTAGTATGAAAATTTCATAACCATGTATCCAATTTAGCTTGTTTTTATGTTTTTTATATATGTTTTTTTCAATTTCATTCAAATAGATGACGAGATTGAAAATAACAGTAAAAATTATTGTAATTGTGATTGAAAAAAATCAATAAAAATTTTATAATAAATGGATTTCATTGAGACTAGCAATTAGATTTAATTAATAATACGATAAATTTAATCATATCATACCGAAAATGTGATGAAATCTAAACTTTATCTAAATTAAAGTTTAATAGTTGGGTTGAGAAGGAAAAAGAATTTAAAGAATCCGAAATAATGTTTTTATATGATTTTGAGTTATATAATATAAAATAATTAATCCTCTCAACTATCTCGAATCTTATGTTTATTTTTCATTTCAATCTGAATGAAGATTGTCATTGATTTAGGTAGGGAAACATAAACTTTGAGCCATGAATTCTAAGATATGATTACCAATTTTGCAGAACATTATCAATATTTGTTCAACCAACCATGTTAAAATTCCTTATTGGTGTGCACATGTGGTCTTTAATTGCCCACTCATCACACTAACTTTAATAAAACCTTGTAACATCTTTTCTTTGTAAAGTAGAAATTATTCCCACATCACCCATTTTTTGCAGTCATGGAGATAATTATGGAGCTAAAAAAATGCAATAATTAATGATTAACTGTGATAATTTCAGTGCAAGAAAAAAAGTGAGATATTTTAATATGATAGCTTAAAAAAATTTTGTTAATGAAAATTATAAATAAAAAATAATTAAATAGTAATAAGCTTGGGATTGTCGATTGAGATCGTGTATTTTTCTTGGTACTGGTGATCAATTTTCATGTGAATCTCTGAAAAAATGTTAGGCCACCATTGAAAAGAAAATCACCGACACTGGCCCATGTGTTTCGAAAATCAAGGCAAGCTGATCTTTCACCGCTTAGGACGAGAAACAGTGTGAAAAAGACAAGGATCATCGCCATTTGTACGGCTGAATATTACTCCATATTATTCCATTTTCCTGGAAAGTGAAAACCCATCAAACACAAAATAATTTATTAAACAATTTGCAGCGTCAGTAAGGACATGGAAAAGTTTGGTAATGGCTAAACATTTCTTATGTCTCTGGTGAAATGAAATTGTCCAAAAACTGTTTGAAAAGTGAAGACAGAGAATTAGTCAAATTGTTTATTTTTAGTTGCTAAACCATTGGCATTGTAGGAATATATACAAAACAATGATTGATAGCGACTCCTGGAAACCTTAACTTTTACCATCTACCGACCAACGATCATGTCAAATGAATTAATCATTTCAAAAAGCAGGAAAGAAACAAAATTTAAGCTGGCATGAAGGGGATTGAATTTGGTTGCAACAAGAAGTTGAAGCGTACCTCATATTAACTTTCTTTCCTTCAATTTCCTCCATGAACACAAGCAATAATGGAATGATTTTTAACTAATACACCAAACCCACGATTTAAAGTGAAAGAAGTAAAAGTGATTCATTGATCAATCTGAAGAACAGAAACTTGTTTAATTTCCTTGACACTATCTGCAACACGTGAATCTGCCAAACCGTGAAAGAAAAGAGAACGTGAATGGGTACAAAATTTTCAAAGTTCAAAGAGTAGGTTTTGCTCTCTACTTGGATTGTGTTTTTGTCTTTTGTCATTTAACCGAGGGAAAAACAGTTCAGGTTTGGATACTGTAACTATGGTGTTGTATAGTTGGCTTCAAAATTTCTGTTGTACTTTGGGTTTTTTTCACGAAGTTAATCAGCATGTGGAGAGGAAACAGATTCACCCAATACTCTTTTCCAATTTCAAAGCCATTACTGATGCTGTTCTATTGAAAACCACCTGCCCCAAATACATTAACTCTTTGACTTAAAACCTAAAAAGTCTATGCATTAATTCAGTTCTGTTCTCACCTTTTCTTCTGATTTCTGAGCTGGGAGAAACTGATCATTTGCACTGCTATTAATGTACAAATGTTAGCAGTTATTTTAGCATCAATCATTTTATGATATTATACTTACCATAGTAATAATAAGTTAGTAAAAAAGAAAAATCAAGTTCTTTCATCTCCAAATGTTGTCTATGAACAGAGAAATTAATATGTAACAGATCATGCTTAAAATGGTTCATCAAAACTCTAGTTATAAATTGTTGAGTTCCCTCTCTCTCACCACTATCTGGTTTTTCACTCATCTCCATTAAGTTTACTAACAATCAACATCATTTGCATGCCAGATATGTTTATTGCAAGCAGCTTCAGTTATGAATCCAATATTCTCTTTCACTGTTAGTAATTTATCCACCTCTTAAGAGAGTTATTTTTATTACAGTTTTAACTAGGGTAATATTATATTGATCCTTCAGCTATACTAAACTAATTTTAGATGTACTGGCAAGAAACAGCTCTGGTGCTTACTGCAATACTGCGCCAGTGCACGGGCTGAGGAGTGAAGAAGTAAAAATAGAGATCAGAGACAGGAGAATTTACCCAATAATACGTGAGGGTCGAAGCTATGAACGTAAAATTAAGAGCTGCCCTCTGCCAGAAAGTGATAATGTGAGACAAACAAAGACTGCAATCGACAATGGTCCGCTCACTGTCACCCTGGCAAAAGCTAAAAACCGGCCCAAGAAAAAGAATCCCATTGTGGTCTCCAATTGCTCTGGACGTTCTGGCCGATTCTTGTGCTGATCAATGGCTGATTTGATGAACTAAGTAATACTATGTTCTAGTTATAGATAACTAGGAAATTATGAGAAAACAAAAGGCAGAACAGAAAGAAGGGAAGAAATTGTGGATCAAATAGCGGGCTCGCTTGATATTTTATTGCTGTTCTGCTGATGGGATTACGTTCACCACTTGGTGTTATTTCTTCTTGTAGGAGGGCTAGGCTCGGTCCATTTGAAATCGAGAGAAGCCTTGAAGGCCCTTGAGTTTACTAGAAACTTCTTCCATCTAGGCCCAAAACTGTTTACCCCAGAACGTACTAGAATCTTCCGTTGAATCCTTTAAATACCAATGCTAACCCCGCCTTCACGATTCAAGGAATACAAAAAGCACAGCAAGAAAACAACAAGCAGGCTCTGTTTCTCATAATCCCTACCAACTTAGAAGCAATTCCAGGAGATTGAAATAGAAAATGTCTCTGATCCCAAGTTTCTTCGGCAACCGACGAGGCAACGGCTTTGATCCATTCTCTGTCGACGTATGGGATCCGTTCAAGAATTTCCCATTACTTTCCGAAGAAAACTCAGCCTTCGTCAACACTCGTGTTGACTGGAAAGAGACACCAGAAGCTCATGTGTTCAAGGCCGACCTTCCAGGGCTGAAGAAAGAGGAAGTGAAGGTGGAGATTGAAGATGACAGGGTTCTTCAAATCAGCGGGGAGAGGAATGTTGAGAAGGAAGACAAGAATGACACGTGGCATCGCGTGGAGAGGAGCAGCGGCAAGTTCTCGAGGAGGTTTAGGTTGCCTGAGAATGTGAAGATGGATCAAGTTAAAGCTTCTATGGAAAATGGGGTTCTCACCGTTACGGTTCCTAAGGTTGAATTGAAGAAGCCTGATGTTAAGATTATCCAGATTTCTGGTTGAAGTTTCAAATGTCTGAAACTTGAAAAATACTATAAATAGTACTAATGTAATTACTATGTGGGTCAAAAAGATGTAATAAAGTCATCAGAATTCTAATAATGAAATTGTGAGTTGTTGTTTTAATAAACTGTTGTTAAATAATCTTTTTATAGTTATGGCCAGTCGCAATCTGAGGCAAAGGGAAAGTACTTGAGATATTCAGGACTTGCAAATTCTTGTGTTGTAAACATGACCAATGTCAACTAAATCAGAATAAAAAATAGGCTAATATTTGCAATAAGTACTTGATTTAGAGCTCGTCTCTAGAAACAGTTTCATCAGAGTATCAAAATATAGACAAAGGCCTATGAGAGAAACCATAACTCATGCAATCCGTGAAAACTTGCCCCTGCCACATGTCCATACGCATTGTTATTGTATTGGGACAGCATTCTAGGTGGTAATGACTTGTGAGAGTGGTTAGGCCACAATATACTTGCGTCTGAAGCTCTGATATATAATAGTCGAGGATACCCCTCAAGGTGGTTGTGACTTTTGAGACTGGTTAGGCCACAATATAGTCAAGGATAGACTAGCTGTTCCTGCAGCCTTGCTTCATCAAAGAATCTCTGATCAAAATGACGTAAGGACAAGGATATGATAGGGGATCAGCCAATGGCAGGATTCTCTTCTATCGACTTTGATACGGATGACAATCTGAAATTTGGCACAAAATCAAATGAAGCTCAGTCAATGGGAAGAAAATCTATATAGGTTCTTCTTTTAAACAAAACAAACAATTGGTATTTCTACCCCTTCAAGAGTTGGACACAGTTTCGTTCTTCCCACATAATTCAACAGCTTATATATGAATACGTAAGTTTTCATATCATCAAAAGTATTCTTTGACCAATAATCATAATAAAACCAGCAAAATCTCACCAAGTAATTACCTTTCGGGTTTTGGTAAATCAGGCAGGTAACCTCAAATCCAGTAGGTTAATTAGACATGACAAAGGCATAATGTTCTAAGCATGCCATGAAGTTTTCTTCAATCAAAATTTTCTGGCCTCTTCGATCAATTTAGTAGATTTCATATGAGATCATATGAATCAACTATGAAAATGAATGAAATTCTCTTATTAACTTGTCCACTTCAGTTTTCAATGGGCCTTAAGTCCACTTATCTTTGTACAAAGCCCATATAGATTATGAGTGTTCCGGAGTGTCCTAGAATGAAGTGTCTTTGTCATTGGCCCCGCACAAGCCTCTGGATAAGGTTCCGGGAAATGACTTAAATCTAAAAAAAACTAGAAAAATCTTCCGAATACTAGAATCATCAACAAATCCTATAAAATTCCATTCCAGGTTCTTTCAACACCCTAATTAGCAAAGCATAGAAAATCCGAGTAGCTCTCGTAGTTTTCCCAACAACCAAAGTTTTCTACTAATTCCTTTTTTCATTACTGAAAATGTCTCTGATTCCAAGCTTCTTTGGCAACCGACGCAGCAACGTCTTTGATCCTTTTTCTCTGGACATTTGGGATCCTTTCAAGGACTTCCCTTTTTCTTCTTCACTTACCACACGTTTCCCTGAAACCTCAGGTTTTGTCAACGCTCGAATCGACTGGAAGGAAACCCCAGAAGCTCACGTGTTCAAGGCAGATGTTCCAGGGCTAAAGAAAGAAGAAGTGAAAGTGGAAGTTGAAGATGACAGGGTGCTTCAGATAAGCGGAGAGAGTAACATAGAGAAAGAAGACAAGAACGACACTTGGCATCGCGTGGAACGTAGCAGTGGCAAGTTCATGAGGAGATTCAGATTGCCTGAGAACGCCAAGCCGGATCAGATCAAGGCTTCCATGGAAAATGGGGTTCTTACTGTGACTGTTCCGAAATTGGAAGTGAAAAAGCCTGATGTCAAGGCGATTGAGATTTCTGGGTAAAAAATCGAAGTTGAGTTTTTAAGCCGTCTTGTCTCCGGTGACAGATTACTCAAAATAACCACTTCAATAAAAAAGATGCTTGTGAGTCAGGAAGTGAGTGTCTTTATCTCTGTCAGATGAGGTTTTGTTATGACTGTGGGAGATTAAATAAGTAATACTACTACTATTACTGCTGCTATATTCTTGTATATAGTTTGTTTGCTTTTGAACTTTCCTATGTAGAAAATAAAACCACTCTTGTTAATACATGAGTTCACTCTTCTTCCCTGTTTATGAATTGGTTGGATCTTTATAAATTTGACTTGGTTCTAGTTTCATCTATGATGTGGGTTTGGGCAGCATGAACTTTTATGAGTTTTCATGACATGATTTTCAGTTGTAAATAGATACTTTTAATTATTGAAGCAATATTGGATCTGAACTCAGATCTTTGTTGACTCCGTTATCCTTGACAAAGAACAAAACCGGAGTCTGGTTTAGTCGTTTTTATAAGCTGATGCCAGATGACCCCGCACGCTGTTCCTTACGGCTAGAGCATATTCCATTGCCAATTACAACGGTTATTTTTTAGAGTCAGACAAGAGTGAGTTATATCGTTTGGAAGTAGATAGTTGAGATGTTTATTATCAGGAATCATACACAATATTATAAACATCTTGCGGATAGTTGAAACTTCAAAGGAATTTTAACTACTAATGGTTTAACTTTATTCATTTAGCATGATGAGATACATTACCCAACTCACTCAATAAATTGTAGAAAGCAGCACCTTCCTGGGTGCATAAGTTCCATTTTCTCTTTCAACTAGATCACCCTACGCCTTAATCATGCCCTTCTACAAACAGCATAAGCCTTCGTATGGCCTTTTGTGTCTCTATGCTTTCCAAGCTGTTGTCCATCTCCATACCTATTTTCCAGACATAGGTCACAAGTCTTTCACTCACTATTTGATCTCCGATACACGGTTGACATATCTAGCACAAATACTTTTTAGGGGACGAGTTCCAGCCAGAATGGCTCCGAAACCTCCTATTGCCTTATGAGCCGATCCCCACTATTGGGGTGCTCATTTCACAATTAAGCCTCTTTCTCCAATAATTTCATTGGAGTTACATCCCATAATTAACCTTGGAAGGAGATATTTCATATTTCTATAATAGCCACAATTTACCAAAATGTACTTGAAGTGGAAAGGGATTTTGACTACTGATGACTATGATGGTTTTAAGCATTTTGCAGGATAAGACTGCAAGTTCAATCTTCTATGTCAGATTTGTTACCCTGTGTCTTGAAGCAAACTCTTCTAACTTCTGCTTTCAACATTAGCATTATATTATGGCCTTAATCTAGTTGCTCAATGCTTGGAAGCTCCAGTTGATGTGCCACAGTCTGCAAAATACAAGGAAGCATATGGTAACGCTCTTCCTCCTTTTCTGTAATCTTGATTGGTGACATCTTGAACGGGGCATTTGTGATATGACATCTATGCAAAGGTTTAGCTTATCCATAAAAAACAAAGTAATACTAATAAAGAAAGAAATGCATAAACGAGTAGTCAACATCAAATAGGTCGTTCGATATTGGCAGAAGGAGAAGTCGATGGAAATTTTGAGAGGGGAGTTGAATTTGCCGTGTGCAAATTGCAATGTTAGTTTGAGGAGCCAACTATGAATGATATACCTAGCTAATGCATTGGATCCAGGGCAAGGAACCAGCACCAGTCATTCAAAACTTGTTTGGAATTAAAGTAGCTTAACAGCCTTAAGTCAATAGTACTTATCCACCTGCCTGAAGAAATCCAATCTGCTTTTTAAGGCAACAAAAAATCTGGACTTCGTTTTTTTTTTTTTTTTTTTCCTAAGCACAGATAAGAAATGAGAGCATAAAACAGCCATTAAAGATTTTCTGATGAAAAGTTTATCCTTTATGTTGAAAGGCAACCAATAGTGAAAACTGCAAATAGATAAACCAAGGCGAACAATTGTATCATTCTTGCGACTTATATGCCAAAATTGCAACATAGAAATAGAAGCATTTTTTAATGTACCTTTATTACCAAAACGAATTTTGAAATTGGTTAAAGGAGATGACTTGAAAAGAGAAGTTGAATCCAGAAAGAGAAAATAAAGAAGACAAAGGAACAGTTTAATGCCTGCAATTTATTGGGGGGGGGGGGGGGGGGGACAGCAAGATGAGAACTTAATAGTATTACAAACCAAAATTTAACTTTTAACATCAATCCACCAAGCACAAAAAAAGACAAGCAGATAGACGAGAGTATCATATAAGCAGCTTTGGCATATTAACAACAAAACCCTTCAAGCTCTTTGAGCCTTTAACCAGAAATCTCAATGGCTTTGACATCAGGATTCTTCACTTCCACCTTAGGAACAGTAACAGTAAGAACCCCATTTTCCATGGAAGCTTTAACTTGATCCATCTTCACATTCTCAGGCAACCTAAACCTCCTCGAAAACTTCCCACTACTCCGCTCCACACGGTGCCATGTGTCATTCTTGTCTTCCTTTTCTGTTTTCCTCTCTCCACTGATTCGAAGTAGCCTGTCATCTTCTACCTCAACTTTGACTTCTTCTTTCTTAAGCCCTGGAAGATCAGCCTTGAAGACATGCGCTTCTGGAGTTTCCTTCCAGTCAATTCGGGTGTTGGCAAAAGCTGAGGTTTCAGGGGTATGCGTGGTGAATGAAGATGGGAAAGGGAAGTCCTTGAATGGGTCCCAAACATCAAGAGAGAAAGGATCGAAGATGCTGCTCCTTCGGTTGCCAAAGAAACTCGGGATCATCGCCATTTCCTTTTTATGATGAAACCAGGATTAATCAGACACTTGAAAAGTTAAATTAAAAGTGTTTGTTTGTTGTGATTCTGTCTTCCTACACTGCAAAGCTAAGACATGTCGGGTATTTTATAGCAGGCTGAAGGAGATCTAGTATTTTCTCGAACTTTAAACTTTTGGGCCTCAAAACCTTTTTCGTAATTCACGAACGTTAAAGAACTAACTTGAATGATCTGGACTTCTATCTAGTGTTTGCAAATGTAATCTTCCAATTGGGCCCAGCTATTGCCTGGTTGAAACCTCTAAGAAGTTAAACGTTATGCAACTCTAGGCCGCATGGATTTATTTTTTTTTTATGTTGAATAATAAATTTTCTTCAGTCTAATGAAAACAATTATTCTTTCAACAGTTTATAGGTTAGTTTTTTTATGGACAACTAGTGTTGTGTTAGGAGTTGTTTCACGTCAATAATTTTCAAACCATGTATTATAAAGATAGAATTAAGAATATTTAAATACATTATATTTGCGTTTATGTAAAAAAATTATAAATTATATTATACAAAATAAATATTATAATTTGGTATTAGGTGAGAGATCAAATATCAATTTATATTAAGAATTAAAACTCTAACAACTATAAATACAAAAAATATTAATATAACATTTAATTATCATTCTTGAAAAAATCATTTTGTCTTGCAGAATAATCATAGCTCATTTGCAGAATTATATTCTCAAATATTTCTTATTTAATTTTATTTTTGATTTTTTTTCATAAATAGATGGAAAATATATAATCACAATAAGAGGGGGTTCTCTTTTTGTGTAAAATGAAACTGAGGAACTTGACAAGGTGAGAAAGGCAGAGTTAGGAATACCAGGCCAAATGGAGCGTAGAAAACAAAGTGCATCCCATTTCATTAGCATTGACGTCAAATTGATTGCAAAAGAGTCTAGACCAATCATGTAAATTCCCAAACATTCGTGAACAATGAGAGAAGTCAAAGTTTTCTCGGGGCCCAATCACAAAGTACTAGACACTGCTATATTGCTCTTCAGTTTCTTATATATACGCAACATGTTCTGTTCTATGGGCATCATCGAAAGAGTAACAGAGTTTGGAATATCTAGTCAGCGACTAAAGATTTCTGACGAACTAATTCTTCATCAATCTTTTTTTTCTTATAGAAAAAAAGAAGGAAAAATGGCGATGATCCCAAGTTTCCTTGGCAACCGAAGGAGCAGCATCTTCGATCCTTTCTGTCTTGACGTTTGGGATCCTTTCAAGGACTTCCCTTTCTCTTTTTCTTCTTCTTCTTCGCTCGCCACCCATACCCCAGAAACCTCTGCTTTTGTTAACACCCGGATCGACTGGAACGAAACCCCAGAAGCTCACGTCTTCAAGGCTGATCTTCCAGGGCTGAAGAAAGAGGAAGTGAAAGTGGAGATTGAAGATGACAGGGTGCTTCAAATCAGCGGAAAGAGGCACGTTGAGCAGGAAGACAAGAACGACACCTGGCACCGGATTGAACGTAGCAGTGGGAATTTCGTGAGGATATTCAGATTGCCTGAGAATGCCAAGACGGATCAGATTAAGGCTTCCATGGAAAATGGGGTTCTTACTGTTACTGTTCCTAAGGCGGAAGTGAAAAAACCTGATGTCAAAGCCATTGAGATTTCTGGTTAAGAGTAGTAAAGCGTTTTGTTTCTTACGTTTGAGAGGCCGCCTTCTATGTTAAAAACATAAAATTTGATTTATGCCTAATTTGGGATTGTTGAGAAAATGTTTGTAGTATTATAAAGTTTTAGCTACTAATGTAAAATGTTTCAATATAACTGACAATTTCTTCTTCGCCAATCCTTTGAAAGAACTACATTATGCTTATTATCCACCAAGCTTAATAATAAGCGGCACAGATGCCATACCATGGACTGAAGGTACAAGGATCCTAGTTTTATGTCTTTGATTCAAACTGATGATATATGCCTTGTTAATTCATTGAAAGAACAGCATGATGATCCGCCCTCCTGTAGACAAAGACTTGCTTTCTTCTTGAAATCCATAGCTTTCTTTCTGATTTCCTCTCCCTCAATATCCACTATCAGTCTTTTTATAGCTGCTTCTATATTTCCTCTTTCCAACTTATTCTGCAATTGCAGGCCTACTTTCCAAACATTACAGATATAATTAGAGTTCAAGTTTTGGTCTCCAAAGAAAGGCTTGCATAGAATTGGTACCCCTTCACAAATACTCTCAATGGTTGAATTCCATCCACAGTGACTCCAGAATCCACCCACTGCAGCATGCGCCAACACTTCCTTTTGAGGTGCCCATTTCACAATGAAACCTCTTTCTCCCACACCCTCCTGGAATCCATTTGGCAATGACTCAATCCATTCCGAACCACGAACCAAACCAGGCCTAATCACCCACAAGAAGGGTTGTTTACTGTTAGCTAGTCCCCAAGCTGTCTCAATTAGTTCTTGCTCACCGATGCTGGCCAAGCTACCAAAGCTTACGTAGATGACAGATTTCGGGGCTTGTTTGTTAAGCCAAGAGATACATTTAGCATCTTCTATTAATAATGAGCTGCAAATGGTTGGAGCTAATTTGTGAAGTGGCCCTATGGTGAAAATTGGAGCAGGGAAGTGTTCTTTGATCTTTGACAGTGCCGCTTGTTCTAGGAAGTCCATTGTGTTCACAATTACAGCTGACGAGCTCCTCACTCCTTCTGTGAATGCATTTCTCACCTCTAGCATCGCATCTGTTGGATTCTGTGATAGTAATGCACGAATGTGCTGAAGCTGAAGGGATTGAAGCTCTGGTATCTCATTTTCCAAAGTAGAATCTGTAACACAAATTTAAAGAGTATAGGATATTGAATGTGTCACTGAGAATAATTGCTGTACTGCTGAACTTGAATATATTTTTCCTAGTGTGCAAGCTTATTGACCCTTGTGATGCCTTCAGGCTTGTGTTATAACTTAATAACAATGTTATAGAAATTATTCCAAAGAAAGTATTGTGCAGCAAAAACTTTAACTTCCAAAGGATGATCATCATGCATAGAATTTGATGCGGTTAGTGACACAAGGAGAGAAGCAAAAACATTAATTAATTTATTCACTCATAACATGAAAAGAAGTATACCTTTCCCATCAAGATGAGGAAACAGAGCATAGAGTAACAATGTTGCAGCTGAACTTGTACGCACATTTATCCCAGGCAGCCTCAGATCATCAGCAATAGTTTGAGAACAAAACATGAGTGTATCATAGATGATGGCGGTAATATGAATTATATGATCATGTGAATCTTTTTGATGCAATATCTTTTTCATGCATTGCTGTAACGGTATAGCACAGTTCTTGTTGAGACTCAACATGAGATTGGCAGCATCTCCATCTAAGACCTCGGATTCCGTTAGCTTATCTGGTATTGATATGAAGGTGAATTCAGGGTGGTTTGAAGGGGTTGGAGAGTTCAATTCAGGGTGAACTATAGTGATTGTATAGCCTTTGGAGTGTAAGATAGTGGCTAGCTGGAGCATGGGAGTTATGTGGCCTTGAAATGGAAACATAACAAGCACCAAATGACCAGACTTCTGTTGTTTTGCCATTGCTCTTTCTGCTTCTCCGGACTTCTGGTGTAGCAAGTCTTGGTCAAGTTAAAGAAAAATGAAACTGAAGACTCCCAGGCCAATGGAGTCAGATAATTTAGTGGAATTTAGATGAGATGCGTGGATATTAACAATAAAAATGATTGTTTTTAGCCGTCAAATTTGACTTTTTCAGATAAAAGCTGCGTTCTTGGATTCATCTAGTTTTTCCAATTTAATTTTTCTATAGTCAATGACGGCTCAAATCTTCTTTGATTTGAGAGGCAAATAGACCTCATCGCGTGTTTGATATGATTGGCATGGCTGCAGCGATTGCCAATAATGCCATCTTACTTTCGGCTTTCGGCAATTTTTTCCTGTGGTCTCTTCTAATTGTAGAAAACGATCAGCCAAATAAAAAAAGAAAGAAAAAAAAAAAACACCATTGTTTTCAAACTCCATGTTCATTGAAAAACATGTTAGGTTTTACTTTAAATTTTATAATTTCGCGTCAACAGTTAAAATAAAATTATAAAAATTTAAGTTATCTTATATCTCATATCAAAGGTTTAATAAATATATAAAAAGTTTCATCTTTATAAATAAGATATTTTAATTTTAATTTAATAATCTCATATAATTAGATATTAAGAGAATAATTAGGTGACTAGACTATTAAAAATATGTAATTAAGTTTTTAGTTAAATTTTGAGTAAGAAGTTTTTGATGATTTTTTTCGTTTTAAAAGTTTTTCGATTATAAAGATTTATTTGATAATGAATTAGATTTGAAGTAGGTCATTTGGAGTTCGATCGAAATAAATATATTTGTGTGTTTTTATTCCTGATTTGAGCTTGCTATTTTGTTTGTGTGTGCTACGTATGCATGTTAATTTTTAAATAAATGGTGTTAGAGTTGTGGTGATCTTTAACAAGTAGTATCAGAACAAAGTTTAAGGTTTGAGGTTTCGAGAAGAAGAGAGGTGGGCCCATGAGATCATAAAGTAAGTATTTCAAAATGTTTGAAAAAGATATATCTAGTATGCCTATGCCTAAGTTTGAGATTTTGTTGTTTAATAAAAAGAAATAATTTTATGTTATAGCAAAGTACGGTTTAAGATTTGTTAGATAACAAGGGTTAGATCAGGCATTAGAAAATAGTAAGCCTGAAGGAATGTCTAGTAATAATTAGAATAAAATTTAAAAGAAAGTTATTAGTATTATTATATTGGTGTTAGTCCCAGAGATAAAGTATAGTGTGTTAACTGAAAGTACTTCAAATAGTTTGTGGGATAAGCTTGAGGGTATTTATGCATTGAAGTCGTTGATTAATAGATTATGTTTGAAAATAGATCTGTATTCTCTGAAGATGAAAGAATATACGAGTCTTCACAATCACCTGAATGAATTTAATAAATTAGTTTCTCAATTGCTGGTGATTTCTGTTGATGAGTTAAAAAATGAAGAGAAAGTTTTAATTTTGCTGTTATCTTTACACAAGTCCTATGGGCCTTTAGTTCAGACTTTGTTAGTGAGTAGGTTTACTTTGAAGTTAGATGATGTGACTGTCCTATTACATGAGAACGAAATATTTATGAAACACAAAACTCATCACCTAGAGGGAATACACTAGCTGTAGAGGGTTTTGATCGAGAGAGGATTCAAAAGAGGATTGATGAATCAAGAAAGAGATCTAAGTTAAGATACAGATATTATAGTGACATAAAATGTTATTATTGTGGTGAAAAGGGATATATCCAAGTACATTGCAAGAAGTTGATAAGGGATATGGTTACTTTAAAAGACGAATGATAAAAAAAAATCGAATAAAGGAAAAAGTTATACTATTATTGTCGTGTCTAATGATGCTAATGTCATTTTGACGACTTGTGTGAATAAGACTCAAACTTTGAAAGGTGATAAAAGTTGGGTTTTAGATTCAGCTGCTACAATTCATGTTTGCAATGATAGGAGTTGTTTTATAGAATTAAAAGAGAATGAAAAATGTGGGGCTATTATGGTTGCCAACAACAAAAAGATACAAATTCAAGGCATTGAGAGTGTTCACCTTAGATCTCGCAATGGTGTTGTTAGGACACTTCATCATGTAAGGTATGTATGAGTTATAGCTATAATTTGATTGCTATAGGCGAGTTAACTTATCGGGGATACACATACTATGGTCGTAATGATTCATTGAAAGTGTATAAGAATGATAATGTGATTCTATAAGAGAATAGGCTCAAAAATCACTTGTATGTGCTTAATGGAGGCTCAATTGTTAGGATTCTTATAACGAAAGAAAAAAAAAAGGCAAGCATGTCAACTTTGCAGATACAGTTAAAGTGTTTGGAGATTCAAGTTAAGGGAGGATTTGTTAGGTTTTGCCTTGAAAATCTTACATCAAAAGTTAAAGTGAAGTTATAAGAGTTTGAATTATCTTGTATCCCACACCGAAAGTTTAGTAAAGATATAAGGAATTTCACCCTTATGAATAAAATGTTTTAGTTTTATTAGTAATCTCAGATAGTTAGACATCAAGAGAATAGCTAGGAGAGTGGGCTATTAAAATGATATAATTAGGTTTTGGGTTAAGTTTTGAGTAAGGAGTTTTTGTTAAACTTTTTTCATTCCAAAAATTTTTCAATTGTAAATATTTATTTGATAGTGGATTAAGTTTAGAGTAGGTCATTTTGAGTTGGACTGAAACAAATATATTTATGTGTTCTTATTCTTAATTTAAGCTTATTATTTTGTTCATGTATACTACGTGTATGTGTTGATTTTCTAACAAAATAGGTATTCCAAATCTTCAATGAAAGAAGATGATAATGATGATAATCAAATGTGTTTTGTAGTTAATTGCCTAATGGCAAGGAAATGGTTAAGGAATCAAGAAATGCAACTTTAGATTCAGCATCTAAATCCGAAACTTACACTTTCTTTCACTTGCTAGTTGTAGCTAAGCAATGGTTTCTTCTTACTATTCTTTGTTTTCAAGATAATTCACTAAATACTTTATAGGTTATGTCATATATTCGCTTTAAATTTTATCACCTTTCATGTGATATTTGGTGCTCTTGATTTTTTTTGTAAGATTATAATTCAAATTTGGTTATTTAAATTTTATATTATATATTAAATAAATATGACTATTTAAATAGTATGAAAAGTATAATAATTTTTTACGGTCAAGATTATATTTCAATGATTCAATTTTTTTTTTTTTACAAATATGGTATATGTATTGGTATTTTTATTTTAAATTATTGGATGTTATATTTAAAAAATAATTATATAAATTAATTAAGTTAATTTTCTATTATATGGTTAAATAATTTAAATTTGATTAACAATTATTACAATTGAAATTTAGACCCCTAAGCTGTAATTAAAAGGAGCACTTAAATTGATTTTGATGATATATAACCAAAATTTACTTTATCCAAATTAATCTTATAAAAATATTTCTATTATTAAAAGTACGATTTTGTGAACTAAATTTTAGTGAATCCAAAGATGTTCTACATATAAATATGTGAAGGTTCATACTCGATTTGTGAAGTATTATTTGTTTTAATTCAAAAATTTTATGATTTTATCTCATAAAAATATCTCACTAATTTAGAATTAAATCTCAACATATATATTACAGCGTAACTTTAAATTATTTTGATGTGGGATTAATGTGTTATAAACTCCTTTATTAAAGCTTGATGTCTCTATCAAACGTAATACAAAACACACCAAATGTTAGGTAAACCCAACATAAAGTATACATAGATCACAACATCAAACTAGACATTGAGATTCTAAAAGTGATTCTCATCATGTAGTAATTAACTTTCATAAGATTTTAGAGGTGGTTTCTACGATATAGTACTTAATACTCGTCCGACTGTTGATCACTCTTATACCATTTGTGAAAACTTACATCCAACCTACGAGATATTATCTGTTTTGATCCGAAAATCTCATGGTTTAATCTTTCAAAAGATACCTCACAATTTAGGTTTAAATTTTTACATATATAATAATAAAATACAAACACACAGATCTATTGAATCATATTAAATGTTGAGTAAGCTCAACACAAAGTACACATAGATCCAAGATAATATCAGATGTTAAGATTCTAAAAATGATTCTCACCACATAGCATTTATCTCATGTTTGATTAGTGATAACTTTGATACCATTTATAGAGATTTACATCAAACCTGTGAGTTATTATTTGTTTTAACTCAAAATTATACAATTCTATCTCATAAAAAATATGTCATAAATTTAAATTTAAACTTCTACTTATATATTATAACAAAACTTCAAATATCCTTACAAAATATTTTTATTGTTGCTTCAACTAATATTCTCTAAAAAGTGAATCCCACTTTGAATAAATTAAATACATATATTAAAATACGAAAGCTTTTGATTCCACATTTACAAAAGCACTTTTTCACTCCTTACTTGAAAAAAAAAAAGTTTCATGCTAATGGATTTGGGTCTACATCTGTGGGTTTCAATACTTGGATCAAAATACGATTTTTTTAAAACTTTTTTGGATGGAGTGTTATATAAATTATGATTATGAAAATTATTTATATCGATTAAATATAAAAAAAATAAAGATGAAGGTAAAAATAAATTTAAAATATTTATTAAATATATATAAATATAAATATAATAAAAAAATTTAAAATAAAAAAATATTTTAATTATTTATACCCTACTCATTGCTGCCACTATAAATATCTATCCAAATCTTAGCTCACTTTTGCATCATCCAAGTGGCATAATACTAATAGAGTCATCTTTCGATAACTCAGTAATTTTGTTGGATAACAATAAGTATGTACATATAATTTGTATTTTCATCCACACCAAAAGTATCTATTAAAGAGTTTTTATTTGATTTTGTAAGTTGGATTTTTTAATTAAAAAGTTATATATTTTATTATTTAATATTAAAATTAAATAATAAATTTTAAATACAAAAGTTATTTTTAACAGCGATATAAAATTGAGTCTCAAATACGAGTTTGTCTATAATTTTTATTTTTAATATTATTTATTTTAGCATTGGCATTAACTTTGGCTTATTGTCTGGCTTGTCTCTTCTTTCTGTATTCCATTGCAGGTCTTGAACCCCCCCCCCCAACAAAATACTCTTTTTTGGTAAATTTTTTTTTTAATTTTTAAGACTTTTTAAAATTTCAATATTCATAATTTTTTATTCTTAAGTTATGAATTTTTTAAAAAAATTAATCTCTAATAAAATTTATTTCAATTTCTAAATAAAAAATTTATTTTAAAATTTTCCATGAATCTAAAACATTTTCAATCAATTTTATCTCATTTTTTATAAATTTGAAATATATGGAGCATTAAAGTTTCTTGGTATATATATATATAGAGGAGGATTATAATGTTACTTGAGATTGATTTGTTTATTTGTTTATTTTAATTTTAAATTATCAAAAAATAAAAAATTTGTGTTATTAAAAGTCTTGTTATTTTTAAAAGTTTAATATTATCATAGTAATATTTTTTATTTTACAATTTTGTGTATATTATTTTTATTAGTATATTGTTTATATATATATATACATATTTGAGAAAGGATTAAGTTATATTGATGTACATAAATTATTTTATATTATTTTTATAAAATTAATATTTTTACAAATCAATTATTATATTTAATAATTTATTTATATCAAACATGCATATAAAATTTTAAATTAATATAATTTTTTTAATTTTTAATTTTTTATATAAAATAAATTTTTTAAAAAATAAAACATAATATTAATTGATTTTTTCCAAATTAAATTTTAAGATACAGCGGTGCTATTGTTTTTCGTCCGACAAGTACTACACTTAACTTCCAATGTACTATCAGCTCCCCACAACAGCAGCCTCCTATTATAAACCAAGCAAAATACTAGAGATTCTGAAGTTGCCACCTCATCAAAAACCTCACATTTCACAACTTAAACTCCACAGTTTCCAGACCCACACTCAAGAGGGAGAGGAAATTGGGAAAGAGCCATGGAGAATATGAATCATGACCACATGCATGGCATGAACAACCAATCATCTGGCGGGATGATGCACCGTCACAGGATGATGATGCACATGACCTTCTTTTGGGGCAAGAACGCTGAGATTCTCTTCTCAGGGTGGCCAGGAACAAGAACAGGCATGTACGTTTTAGCCCTGATAGTTGTCTTTCTGCTTGCTTTCATGGTTGAATGGATCTCTCACTCCCAATTGATCAAGCCTGGCTCAACACGCCATGTGGCTGCTGGTCTTGTTCAGACTTTGTTGCATGCTTTGAGGGTTGGTCTTGCATATTTGGTGATGTTGGCTATCATGTCTTTCAATGGAGGTGTTTTCTTGGCTGCTGTGGCTGGGCATGCTCTGGGGTTCTTGTTATTTGGCAGTAGAGTTTTCAAGAAATCATCTGCCCCTGTTCCTGGAAAAACATCTGATCTTCCTCCCATGAGTTGTTGAATACAAGATTTGATTTCAGTTCTTGCTGGTGTTCGGACTTGTTCCTAGTGATCTTTGAAAGCTATGTACAACTTATGTTTTATTTTTTTTCTTCAAGTTGGATTCTTAATCTTAATCTATGCTTTGCTCTATATTTGCTTTTCAATTGACAAAAAATGGAATCTATAGATTGCTGAAAAAATATGGATTTTTTTGCCCGTTGATATCTTTTGGCCTATTAGGATGAAAATTTGGTGATTTTTCCAGGCTATTACCAGATTAAGTACTATGAATCACAATGTAAGAGTCCATTCAACATTTATGCCTAATGAATGTGGGGTTTGATGATTGACTATACAAGTCTGCAATCTTATTCCTAAGGATGTGATTTCATCAAGGCAACCAGGAAGTTGCATGTCATGTCATTGTTAAAGGGTACAAAGCACCCAGGATTTGGCCCTGGTGGATTCCCCTGTTTCTCCATTCACCTTCACACAATTCCATTTAAGTTCTTTCTCAAACAGATGTTTGCAATTAGCAGTGGCCATCCCACCACAATCCTTGGATTATTACTAGCTGTGCGTGTTTTCTAGTTGGAATGCAGTTGTACTGTCTTTTAGACAGGAATGATTGCAAACTTGTCATGTATTAAAGTATTGTAAAACTCCTCTAAAAGATTGTTGAAATTTGTACAAAATTTGTAGGGTATTCCTTGTTTTTGAATGCAAATGTTAGATTTTTGTTCTGCATGAAACTTATATGAATGTGAATAATATTATTTGATCAAAATCAAAATCTTTGATCAAGTGATTTAAAGTTCATTCTGACAATCCCTATACTTACACAATTTTAAATTTCAGCAGAAGATGCATAATGAACTTGTACTTTATTCATGCTTCCGATATGAGCTTGCATGCAAATGGCATCGTCTCTTAGTAATTACAATTTACAACGCAATATATATGAATTGCAAAACTAATTTCTGTCTGAAATGAAAATAAAAAAGGTACTTCAAGCTATCCCATCAATCAAAACCACTTTTCCTATATATCGAAAAAGCAATCAATAAAGAATCTTTACATCTGTATTTTTTTAGGGGTTACATTTCTCCACTTGTATATTTTCTAGAGAAACTTTGAGAATTGATAAGATGGCGACGATATTTGACCCTATCAGCCACACGTCCCATGGAAAAATCTCTCTCAGGGAAGGCAAGGAACATGCCTTATTGCCTTTCATTATATGAGAAACAGGCAAAAAATTAATGGTTCCTAGCTATGTATCCATCCTCTCCTCGATCCCTCTCTGGCTGATGCATGATCACAACACATTGCCTATGTGACAAGCCAAATTCCAGATAGTTGACTTCTTTAGAAGTGCTAGATTATCAATTAATTTTCTTTCGAGTAGAGGGAAGGGTCAGGTTTTTAGCAGTGATTCCATAAATCTATGTGCTCCAATATTAATTGCTATTTGTTAGCCCCTTTAATTAATTATTAAAACCCAGCAGTTGAAATAATTTTTTTTTTATTGAAACCCACTAGCTTTTAAAGGAAATGGATGAATCATTTAATTATTTTTAAAGGTGAAATAATTGGAGTCTAGCTAATTAAAATTAACGGAGTTTATTTTTTTGCTTGCTTCATGAGTTTTAAGATAGGTCTAGATTTAATTCGGATTCATATTTTTTTATAATAGTTTTCAAAACACACAGACACTTACATTACTATCTATATTTTGTGAGATTTATTAATTAATTTTTTTAATCTTTTGACTTATGATTGAAGTTCCAATTCCATACTTTCAATCTTGAAATAATAACTCATTGATATGTATTAATTAATTTGAATTATATATATGCATGAACAGTGAAAATGATTGGGTAAGAGCAACATTCTTTAAGGCGACTGTCATTGCATTATAAATGTGATCTGTCGTCAGTACTCGTCATTGACAGCAGCCAGTAACAAGAGATTAAAATGTCAAAGCATTCTAAACGAGGGAAATGAAGGATCGATTTTAACAGATAAAAGCATATATAACAAATAATCTAGTTTGATGGTGGCATATATGTCGAGAGAGAAAAAAAAAAGGAAAAATTTAAATAAATAACATGTAAGTAAACATTTTCTGGCATTTTCTAAGGGCAGTACAATGTGTAATAGACACTATTCCTTGATTAAAAAAAAAAGAAAAAGAAAAGCTGAAAACTCCAATATTGTCAGTCTTCTTCTCATGCCATGGTCTTAATATGCATATATAAGGATGGATTTTTAATCATTTAATTTTTTTTTTAATTTGGATTTAATCTTTGGAAAAACAAATTGTAAATGGAACTTGCCATATATGTAGGGATCAGGACAATCAAAATTAAAGATTAGTGCAAATTTTAATGGTACAATAGGGGATTAATGTACTATACAATTAATCATTTAAAAACCCCAATCATCATCATCATTGTCTTCTTAAATCCAACACTAATTTCCACCCAAAACCTTAATCTAAACTTGAGACAAATTTCCATCATATATCCATCAAAATAAAATTTTACAATACTTATCATAGCTACAATGAATCATGATCATGGCATGGAGGCATGGCACCACCACCACCACCACCACAGTAAACCAATGACACCTCTGGGATGCGCCACCACAAGATGATGATGATGATGCATATGGTCTTCTTCTGGGGGAGGAACGCCGAGATCCTCTTCTCAGGCTGGCCCAGGACGCGTGTCGGCATGTATGCATTAGCCTTGATATTCATCTTTGTTCTTGCTTTTCTTGTTGAACGGATCTCTTATTCTCGGCTAATCAAACCAGGATCAAGCAATGTCTCAGCTGGTCTTGTGCAAACGTTGAGGGTCGGTCTTGCTTATTTGGTAATGCTTGCTGTCATGTCTTTGGTGTTTCTTGTGTCCGTTGCTGGTCATACCATGGGCCTTTTGTTGTTGGTAATAGGGTTTTCAAGAGAAACACAGAAATGTTGTCTTATGAAAAAACCTCTGATCTTCCTCCTATGTGTTGCTTACGGAATGATTTTTGTCATCAATTGAGAACCAAAATTATCAAGAAAAAAACCTTTATGTTTCTTTTCTATTGCATGAGGATTGGATTCTGCATCCTTTTTTCTTTTCTCAGTTCCTCAAGAAAAGGAATAATAGAATGGTTTGGCTTATTGGGAGCATAATTTACCATGTTCAAAGTATGAATCCTAATCAAGCATTTTAATCAAATAATTTTTTTTTCTATTTTCTTCATATATGAGATTGAGCTAGGAATTAATTATTTTTCCCAGCAAAAGCAAGGGCTTTGCCTTTTGTCCTACAGTGACCATTTATGTAAAGTTAGCATTGACAGACATGATTTTTTTTTTTTTGCCCATCTTTGACAGACATGATCATAAAACCAATTAAATTTTACAATAACTTGTAAACCTAAATTTATTAATTTTAGCCTTCGAGAGGTGTCAATGCCAATTAAGAATTTTGTTTCTTGGGTCCATTATCTGCTTCTGTCCCCACAAAAATTATTTTTCCTTGAAAATTTTGGATACGGTATTAATTATTATATATATATATATATATATGCATTATTAGTTCAATCCCAACAGCCTCTATTTTAAGTAAAATTTTTCATTAGGCATTAGCCTTTTGTTCTCCGTCTAGGCTCCACCAGCGGATTGCATCGGTTTAATTTATGCCGGCAACCAAATTGTGGAGAATTTAAGGTTCTACAACGGCTCAACAACTTTTGCAGGGTGGTTCAAGAGCCTCAAAACTATAGCCAATAGGGCCTACAAGCTTCAATTAAGGTGAATTCACCCTTATTCTTTGAAAAAATGTTGGGACTTTTGGGCCTATTGATATACGTTATTTGTCATAGAAAAAAGTTGAGCACAAAATCTTCCTTTTACTCTTCGCTCTCTCTCCCACGACACATTATAACATCTACATAAAGAACCCTCATCATTCATGAATAGAATTACGACTTTGGTGCTTTTGAATGGCATATTTGGATAATCAATCATGAATTAATTATTTCTCATAAATATATTAAAAAAAAAATCTCAGAAACATCAAAAAATCTGATATTATATTGTTACTTGCTTTTTTTTTAGGTGCCATTGGAGATGGACTCTACATAGATAAATGAAAAATACAATGATATGTTAATTTTACACAGTAATCTTGAGAGTAATTGATATCCTACAAATTCTCTCATTTTACAGGGTATAATAAACAAGTATGAATTTTCAGCTTTACCTCCTAAAGTAGCTTGCTGAGATTTAGAAATATATACTTTGTGTAGGCCCCTGTAAAACAAATAGCTAGGCCTTTCCGTGACAATGATTTTTTTTTTACATTAAAAATTGCGGTTTGAGATAAAAAAAATGATTATGAAATTCGAATACAAATATTAAATATTATCATTTAATAATAATTATATGAATTAATTTAATTAAATTTTAGATTTTCGTAACAATAAATTGATATATCAAAGTTGGAAATAGAGACTGCCCTCTCTTTGTCTAACTCATTCCAGTATGTATTTAACGTTGACTAATAGAATTCCCCTGAATTCGACATTAAGGCCTAATTAAAGTGCATCGTTCACAAAAAAAAAAAAGAAAAAAACAAAAATGGTTATTACAGGGTCAAGATAAAATTACTATACCCAAAAGAATATTTACCACTGAAAGGCAAAAGTAAAAAGCTAAAGTTACACAGCCCTAATTGGATGATCTGAATTTGAATCGATCCCATGAGAATGAGATATCGACTAGCTTTTATCTTAATTTCTAGACTGTGACAAAGGGAGGATTCTCTTGGAACCTGAGAGCATGTTGCTGCCTGCCACTTGTAGTTTTGCTTGGTATCTAATTAGAACTTTGATAGCTCATCTGCACATGGGATTAGCAGTAGATCCATTGAGTCATCTCAGAATCTTCTTCAGCTTCTTCCCAATTAAGATAACAAGACCGGAACAATTTCCAGCTGTCTTTCCAGGTTTCCAACCAGGGTCAGTTGGCCTGTTTTATTGTCCCCATATATCCATAATTAGAGGCAGTGGTCCCTTTATTATTACTGCCTTGTGCAAAGTGCAAACTGCTATTAATCAAGAAATCCCAGCTCGTATCCATCCATCAAGTACATGCATCTGAAACCGCCAGATATCACGGAGGGCCTTGTTTTTCTTCTTAAAAATCACTGTTTGTAATGTTATTTCCCAATTGACGGGCTCCTGCTCCGCCTGCAGTTCGTCCCCGTCAATTGCCAAGTAGTAGTCAAGGAGAATTAGGTTGTCATTGACTTTTCAAACAGGAAAGTTACTATCAATCACTATTTTGATGGATCCTGCATGCATATATTTGTAATATATTTGTAAGCGTAATACCATGTCCACAGATTAATATATGGGCTTGAATGTTATTTTTTTGATAGAAAAACTGTCATAAATCAAAGACAATCAAGGACATAACTTGGTAAGAATATTCATTTCCGATCCTCTAGCTGCCTACCCCCATTTACTTCTCTCCTGACGTTGACAAACACTACAACTATCAAAGCTGAAGCTAAAGTTTCTAACTGCTCTCTTCAACCAATCCCCTCCGTTCCCAAATTGCACGGTATTGAATTTAGCTATGAAATTGAATTTTAACAAAAATACAGCCCAGGTTACAAGTCAAGGGTCAGGTTTCCTCTGTGTAAGTTGTTTTGCAGTATACATCAATATGTGCTGATAAGTGATAACAAATCAAACCCCATCACCAAACTTGCTGGGAATATTTGAAGCGGAAAAATCCACAATTAGCCATAAAAATTTGCTCTCCTTGAGCGATCAAAGCACTTGAAAAAAGCAAATGAATGCCCGATCGATCACTTTCATCATTGCAAAATATAACAATGCACCAAATCCATTTTTCCTGAAGAGAAATGGTTTAATAGATCACTGATTCACTTGGCAAAACTAATTATTTGGGGGAAAGGTAACAATTTCATCTTTCTCATGTTCCTTTGCCTGATTTAATGTGAAAACAAATGAGTAACTTCATCGGAATTATGATGAATGAATCACTTCAATACATTTATATTTTTCTTGGTACTGCAAATTTTGTTTAAAATTTGAGAAAACATGTCTTCCATTAATTTTACATCAGCCGTAAAAACAAGAGCATATTTAGAAAAGTAAAAGTGATATACCGACATGGTTATTCGATCCAGCATATAAGAGGACATGATTTGGACTAGTCATTAGATCTTGTAATGGAAGAATCTGACCCCCACAAAACCGAAGCAAACACATAATTCCACATGGAAGATTCAGAGAAGAAGGTCCCTCAACCAACTTCGCCCGCACGAGTAGTCTAAAGGGCGTAGACCATGAGCGTTAGATAAACGAAAAACACAGCGAAACAGACAAAAGGGTGCACGCAGCTTCCGGGTGCTGGCAGATCTGAAAAATACCCTGTCTTACCATTGGCAAGAACATAAAAAGGCTAAAGGACAGTCTTTTCATCGAAGTAGCTTGGAAAATCAGGTGAAACTTTAAAGCAATTTTCAAGCTTACAGAGATGGAGTGGACCCAAATGGATTAGTTTTCTGGTCGTATTTGTCTCTGATGTACGGTTCCAAAGTGGACCAAGTGGGTCTTCTCCTTTATGGTATTTGAGTGAAAGGCACGAATTTGGTTTCTGGGCTGTTGCAGTTGTTGTTGTAGCCCTCTCTGCCCTAGAGCTTTATTAAGTTAATGTTCATAACTATAAAATAAGGTGCACAACAAACTTGAATAGAACATTTATGAAAGGGAGAAGGGGCTAATCTTAATTTTATCACTTGATCTTCAGCCATTCATTTTCATTGATATCCCTTGCAGAACTAACACAAAGAAGTTCAGTATTGTTGCAGTAAAGGGTAGAAAATAGAAATTCATGTCATGATTATTCCACTTAATATTGTGCAGTTAAGATGTGAAAAATCAAAGACTTTTACCTATGAAAAACCAATCAATTTCCATTATTTGTCAAAATCTGATGACATGAAAAGATTTAGATATGTATAGGGAAAAAAACATTGATGGCAATGGAAACCAAAGGAAGTCCATATTAGTAATAGCTGATTTTATTACAAGGATTTTACAAAACACATCCTCAACAAACTTACAAAGACTTGAGCCAGCCAGCCAGCCAGAGGAAGGTACAAAAGACTGTACCCATCTTTTCATAGCACATTTATTTTATTTGCCCATCTAACTTCAACCCTAAAATTGAGGAAAAAAAGGAAAGAAAAATACGTATTCTTAACCTTTTTAGTATTAATTTGTCATATTCTCTGTAGATTCCCTACAATTTGAACACTCTGTCCTTTTTCTTCCTCTTTATTCTGCCCTGAACTTGCATTTTTCCCTCCATTTAGCTTAATTGAAAAATTAGAAGTGACAAACAACCCCATGTGCTGGAGAGAGGGTTCTTTTTTTAATATGTCCATTCTTGAGGTAGACCCATTTCTTGATGGTTCATAGCCGGCACCGTCCTGGACTGACGCTTTTGCTGTGAATACATGCTATTCCTTCCAGTCACAGAAGCATCTGCATGGAATCAGGAAAAGTTTTTAAATTGACAGGCTAAAGGGTGAAGACAAATCCGAAAAAGCGAAAGAAAAATTTTTTGGTCGATTATCAGTTAACTACCATGTTCCAGAGGAAAACCACTATTGAACCTTGATGGAACACCTGTTTTCTCAAAGTGGAGCTTCAGGGCCTGAACCACTCTTGCAGGAATCAGAACTGTGGCACATCCTGATCAAAATAGAATCCAGGTAAATATCTCATCCGGCAAGGGATACCTTTATACAATGACTAGCAAATCTAAATCTACCAGGGTAATAAAAATACTAGTCCTGTTGGAAGCAACATGCAAATGGACTAAACTAGGTGGGCCACGAGAAAGAGAAGATTCCATTTCACACTTATCAAATCTTGGACACTAGCAAACGAGAAAAGATTAGTTGATGAAAAGGAATCTCGGAACATGGGAATAAAACCATTTACCAGAATCCAGAGTCAAAACTTGGAAACCCAAACACTGCAATCCTAATCGGCATATGGGATAACTGATCGTCCACTGAACTCCTAACCACCCCAACAAACCAAACCAAACTTTTGCTTAAATGGCTAAATCCTAAAGCGACCCCAAAGTTACATAAAAGTAAACTTACAATTACTCTTAGAACCAAAAATAAAAAATAAAAATCGAAAAGGGTACTTTTTTTAACCTTGTTTCTTGCGTGACTCGCATGTAGTTCCTATTCCACGAGGCAAGAACACACCGGTTCCACAAGAACCATTCCTTGAACCGGATGCATTAAGGAAAACCGCCCTCATATTTGAACCAGCTTGTTGGTTGCTTTGTTGTTGTTGCTGCTGCAGCGTATACCAGGGATTATAAGAGTTAGGGGCAACCTTTTGGCCATTGTTAAACTCACTAAAGACTCTTCCTTTGCTTTGATGATGCTTAATCCTTGGCTTTTGTTCCATTTGCTTCATAGCTTGCTCTTGTTTAAGCCTGTAAAACTATAAATTATAAGAAGTAAAATCAGTGCAATTTCCTTTGTAAATAAGTCATAAATAATAAAAACTAATGGTTTATATCCAAGCTTACCTGGATAACTCTTATTTTATCATCAATCAGGGCTTGCTTTGATTGAAATCCATCATTCGGGTTAATCCTGGATTCTTGGGTTGAGGTTGATTTACTTATAAATCTCCCACCTTGGTTATATGTGGCTGTTTCTTCATTTATCTTCATCTTTTCGAAATTCCCAATCATAGGTGTTAATGGAGGAGATGGCCCCCTAGATGGTCCAACAGGACTATCAAGATTCGAGCCAAGCTGTGACCACAGCGTTGATTTTGGTGAACCAGACAAACCCCAGGACTAAAAACCAAAAGCAAAAAAAAAAAAAAAGGATCAGTTTTTTTCAACCTGAAGCTAAAATTGAATACTTGTTAACATGATCAAGAAGAGGAAATATACCTTTTCATGTTCATCTTCATCTTGAAGCATGTATTGAGCCATCCGGCGAGTCAACTCACCAATGTAATTGTCTTCCTCTCCACTGCTCTCTGTTGAGCTTAAACTCAGCTGATCAGAGCCAATAAGTGAACTAAACTCGGAACCAGAATCAGATAAGTCAAATAAGTAAGACGCGTTTTGGTTGATGGGTTTGTTCTTGTTCTCTTTGTTTTTGCTGCTACTGCAGTTGCTGTTGTCCACTGAAAGACCATCAAGGCGATCTTGAGGAGTGAAAAACTGAGACGGAAACAATAACTCACAGTTGTGTAGGTCAACAGCCATCATAAATGAAATTACAAGCTTTGCACTGTGAAGTGAACAGAAATCAGGTAAGTGGGTTGATGATTTGCTATTATGGATGTTGCTGGTTCAGCAAGATACAATTATTACCTGGTCTTTCACGCATGTACAAAAACAAAAGAAAAAAAAAAGAGAGAGAGAGAGTCCGGTGGGACTTTAACTGAAGTTATAAGTAATGGAACAATGGAATATGTTCTTTTTTTTTTTTCCAAGACAAAGATTAAATAAACAAGACAAGCTGAGTCGAGGACATGGATGACCAGGTCTAAGAAAGACCCGTAGAGTGTTTTTTAGGCTCTGTGTTTGTGTTATATGTAGGCTCTATCTCGTAGGTTGGACCGTACACTTGTCCAGCTACGCAAACTCACCTGCCATTTGTTAGGGAGTTGCAGTCTGGGTAAACTAACAATTCGAGGATTGGAGTAGTCAGGGGGTTGGTGTTCAAATGGGGTTTTTTGCAAATTAAATTTGAGTCGTCGAAGAAGGTACAAATTTGAGCTCAAGGGATTGTTGTTTCCACGAAGAAAAGAACGGGTAATGTGGTTGACTGATGATTACTTCTCTTCTGTCTTGACATTGAAGAGTATTAACAGAACCATTTATTCCATTTGTCATCTAAAACAAAGGCAAAGATTATTAAAAAGTTAGCCATTAAAAAAAGACTGGATCAGTTTGTACTAACTGAATTTTGTTTTAAAAAAAAGTTGGTTTATTTTATGATTTTTTTGAGCTTTTATTTGTTCTTTCTCCTTTATTTTATTTTCCTAAGGTTTAGCTATTAGTCAACAAAAATCAGTTGATTAATGGATTGGGTGAGACTGAATGTAGTGCACTGATTTTAGATTTTGGTTGGATAGTTTTGGTATTGAAATTTGGAGTTAGCCGAAATGATGATTGAGAAATGATCAGAAAGAAAACGAAACTATATTTGTTTTGGAAAATCAACTTTAGCTTCCAGATGTTAATGGTATGGATATGCTATCAAAACCTCCCCTCACATTTCTTTTCCATAAATTATTCTCCAACAACAGAGAAAAGATCAAATATTAGATCCCAAGCAGATGCTAATCTCAGAAAAAATAAAAGCTATTTTAGTGATTGGCCGAAACTAAGTCAACTTCATCTCTACCTTAAGCATTTGAGTAAAGAAGGAAAAATGTTAATTGGCATGTTCCTATTCAGCCCAATAGCTTCAATTGGGTTGTTTTTTAAAAGTTGGAAGGCTTGCATTGGATCATAGAGTCAAGACCTAAGCTTGAAGTTTATTTTTGGGCCAAATTCTAACGCCTGAACCGAAACTCTCCAAATCGAAAAAGAGCCCGGCAGCAATAGCAGGGACGATCTTTTGTCAAAGACCTAAAGAGAATTTCTAAATCTCGTGTCGTGTCGGAGGATTGTTGAGATATAAAAAAATTAATATTATTTTTATTTTATGAAATATTTTTTATAAAATAAAATTATGAGATCAGATGATTAGAATGAATAATATCTCATAAAAATGTGAATTGTGATGATCATATTGATTTGAAATATCTAATGTGTAGATGTTTGGATATTTGAGTCACACGGATTCGAAGCTTAAATCTCGAATCGTGATAAGTGATATCAGAATCAATTTTATATCGTTTGATCTACGTTAAGTACGTACATCGAGAAAAATAGACATGATGATCAGTCTTTATGACGAAAATATTACGAGATTAGATGAAAAAAAATATTACGAATCGAATCATGAATCTTATATCAAACATAAAAAAAAATTATTAAGATATAAAAAAATTTATATTATATTCGAATAGAATAATATCTTAAAAAAATATGAATTATAATAAATAAATTAATTTAAAATATCGAATGAATAAATAAATAAATATTCGAATCTCAAAATCGTACGGCTTTTAAACTTAAGATTCGATGTCCGCGAGACTTTAACTCCATGCCTTGGCCAGTAGTTGGCCTTGACAATGTAAGAAACACGAAAGAAAAAGAAATATGAAAGGCCTACCTAAAGTTCAACTACAGTTTAAGCCTACCTCAACTTCAACTAAGTTAAACAGTAACATCTCATAGCTTCCCGTAAGTGTCCTCGAAACTGTGTGCTTGGACTTAGAGACCTTGTTCCTGTGATCAGATTTCATTATTCTTTCTGGGTTTGAATTCTTAAAGAAAAAAGATGACAAAAGATAGGAAAATTGGTGTAGCTGTGGACTTTTCTAAGGGAAGCAAATTAGCTCTCAAATGGGCAATTGACCATCTGATAGACAAAGGTGATACTCTCTATCTCATCCATGTCAAGGCCCATCCGGGTGATGAGTCTCGCAACCTTCTTTGGTCTACCACTGGCTCACGTAAGTCACTGCACAATTCAGTTTCATTTGTGATCCAATTTTATGCTATGATCATTTGTATTCGACGATGTTTGACTTGATCATCTTGCTTGTGTAGCTTTGATTCCTTTGGCGGAGTTTCGAGAGAAGGAGGTGATGCATAATTATGAGGTTGACCTTGATCCTGAGGTTTTGGACTTGGTTGATACTGCTTCCAGGCAGAAGCAGGTTTCCCTGGCAGTTCTATGTGTATTTCTCCTTTTCTTTTTGGTCATTATTTGTTGATCTTGGATCTGATTTTGCCCCAAACTCATTACAGGTGACTATTGTCGCAAAAATTTACTGGGGCGATGCCAGGGACGGACTATGTGAAGCTGTTGGAGATTTGAAGCTTGACTGTATGGTCATAGGTAGCAGAGGCCTTGGCACCATCCAAAGGTAAATCTTTATCTTTTGAAGGGTGAACTATTTTGGTTCAAATCATTCACAGGGAAATAAACAAATTGACGGTTTCTGATTTTGATTGAAATAGGGTACTGATTGGAAGTGTGAGCAACTATGTGATGGTAAATGCAACTTGCTCCGTAACAATTGTCAAGGTCCCTAGTGCTCATGGATTTTGATCTGGAAGTCTGATTTAGTTTTCTGCTAAGTATTGTATCTTTGAAAATAACTTGTCATCTTGTGTCTCTAGGGGGATGTATGGATATCTTGATTCTCAGGTTCTGCTGAGATCCTGAGATTGCTTAGATCAGTTCGATGTTGTTGCTGTAATTAAACTTTGTATGTACATGGACATTGTTCATGGTTGTATTTAATGACAAACTTTTGCTTTCTGTTATTATTATTTATAGGACTCCTGAACCTGTTAAAGTCTTGTTTCTGTGATTCTGTGTGTTCTTGGGAGGAAGAGAAAAAGGCTGGTGGGATTTCCTGTTGAATTGTTTGTCTGCCGCCTTAATAAAGAAGATGCTACTCTGACTAGCTTGAATATAGTGAAGAAGGTGTCATATGATTGACTCCCTCTGATCATATGGAATTTTATCCTTCCAAATCTTCATCAAATTATGTTGAGATTATGATATAGGAAAACAATCTCATTTATTTGATGAATGAAGAGATCAAAACATGGGATTCAGATCATCATCTCGGTCTTTATTTGGAATCAGCTTTTGCGGCTTCAAAGCGAGTTCGAATGTTGTTGAAATGTTCCTCTTTAGGAGGTCTGCATTCATTGACCGCAGCACATTCATTGACCGCATCAATATTTTGCAACTTTCCAATCCATTTGCATAAAATTGGAAACCTCTCTTCAGTGACCAACTCTAGTCCCACAACTTCTCGAACCACTTCAAACCAGAATGCTATAACAAGTGCAGCAATATCCAAGTACCCAACTGTATCACTTCCAAAGAAAGACTTCCCTTTGAGCTCATTCTCAAGCCTCTTCAGCTGCTGACAACATTCTTCCACCGCCTCCTCTTGTTCCTTCCCTTCAGCCAAGTTAACATTCCTAGCTGTTGGCTGGATCTACAAACAAGAAACAAAACACATCAGAAATTATAATATGAAACTCAGCGGAATCAAATCAATCTACCTTTTCATCTATGAACTTTGCCCAAAAGCGTGCCGTGGCTCTTTCATAAGGATCCTGAGGCAAAAGAGGGTTATTTTTCCAGGTCTCATCTATGTACTCAAGAATAACAAGTGACTCCATGATTGGTTTTCCATTGTGTACAAGCACAGGGATTTTCTCGTGGACAGAATTGAGTTGTAGAAGCACGTTACTCTTGTTGGAAAGGTCTTCTTCAATGTATTCATAAGGCATCCCTTTCAGCTTCAGGGCTAGTTCAATTCTAAGATTATAAGAACTTGCCCACATGCCAAATAACTTCACTTCTTCAGCCATTTCAGATCTGCTCTTATGGAGGAATGAGGAGCAAATGGTTTGGAATTGTTGAATTTTAAGAAAGGATTTCTTGGAAACATTGGGTTATAAAATAAAGGTCGGCAACCTATAAATTTTTTTTTTCTGTTCTAATGAGTCCATAACATATCCTACCAAAGAACAAAATACAAATAGTTCATAGCTGTATTATGGATAAATAAGTGCCTGGTGACACCTTAGCATGAATTTCCTAGGTTTCTTGTCGTGCTTATCATGAATCTAATTAAGTTTTATCTGTACAATTAAGAAACTAAAATAGTCAATTTGACTTAAAAAAATTATAACTTTAGAAATAATTAATTTCTTTTTGTTACAAACTTTAGGGATAATTACATAAAATTTCAATATCCTTTTTTTTTTTGGAATTTTATTAGGAACACAATAAACTATTATTTTTTAGTTTATATTCTTAGTGAAAATTTTAAAGTTTATAAATAGGATTAAGAAATCTTTATCACACATTTATTTATTATAAATTACTAGCATAATTTATATATTTAGTGGTTATGTAAGAAGTCTTTTGTTTCAAATTTTCTAATTTTTTTAATAATTAATTGATGAATAATTACTGATATACACTCTCTTTACATTAAAATAATTTATTATTATTTTTATTAAAAATAAATTTTTATTATTTTAATAAATATTTATTTCAAATAATAAATTTGATTATATTTTCAGTGCACGGAGAGAGTAACTAATAAAAAAAATTGAAAATGCCTTCTTAAGTTATTTTTTAAATAATACTCCCTAGTTATGCTTTACTGTTCTCGGTTTATGTATTCCCACATCGGATAAAAATAAAAATTATTGTTTTATGCATTTTCTTCTACCTTCTTTTTCTCGTTCCCATCTCGCTTCTTGTAATTTTGTGGAATCTTACGACAATCAAAACCCAGCAAAGCCATCCTCAAAAAGCCCCAAAATTTCAATCTTTTGAGCCTTTTGAGTTTACCCTTTTACCCACGTCTCCAAATCAACTTGTTAAAAAATTGGCCAACTTTGACCTTTTTCTATGTAAAGTTGCAATCCATTGTATGTAGATTCGTATAAGCAGGCCACATGTTTACCAATGATCAAAGGCAGGCAGAAAGAACTGGAAAATATGGAACTTCAAGGCTTCAATATCTTCAGGTAATGTTTATACCCTTTTCTTTCCCGACTTTGTTTTGGGTATCTGTATTTTATACACCATGGTTTATGGGTATAGAATTTCATGTTAAAAGAGCATGTAGGAGAATAATTCATTAATACTTGTTTACCCATTTCACTCTAGGAACTGGTGAGTCAGTTTCAGAACACAACTGATGAAGGTACGCTGCATCTTTTATAATAAAGTTATTTCCTGCATTGCTTATATTTTTAATGATCTGAGAAGTCCTTTGTTAATAATCTTTGTGTAGACTAATTCACTCTATTGTAAGAGATGTTACTAGATTTTTCAGTCATGTTACATACTTGGGGAGTTCGGGTTTAATTTCTTTTCTGAAATGAGTGAAAGCAAAATCTGATTTTTTTTGGTTTCTGTATGCTGCTTAGATAGTTTGTTTAGAATGTACAAGTGCATAGAATGTCAATAATTCCTGACTTGTCTGATTCAGCGTCTTCCAACTTGGTTTTATTGTACCAAGACCTCTGTCAGTTTTCAAATTTTCTTAACTGATTGGTACTTGTTTCCACAGAAACAAAGGAGAAGATTGCTGCAAACTTGGCAAACTTTGCTTATGACTCATATAATTATTCATTTTTGCGCCAGGTTCAAAACCCAATTTTTTGTGAAATAATTTGTCCTCAAATTTGAATAATGTTTTTCATGTACTTTTCTGCCACATTAACGTCTTATTTCTTTCTAACCAGCTCAATGTGTTGGAACTCTTCCTAGATTGCATAACAGAATCAAATGAGAAACTCATGGAATTTGGTGTCGGAGGTGTTTGCAATTCTTGTGTAGGTAAGTGATATGGGCTTTTAATTCTAAAATTATGGTTTTCTTTCTCTATGCTGACCCTTGCATGATTAGTACTTCTTTTTCCTTTGCAGATCCAGCAAATGCTGCTATTATTACTCAGTGTGGTGGAATCCCTCTTGTCATTCAGTGTTTATCAAGCCCAGTAAGAAACACAGTGAGTGAGAACTTATATTCTTGGTTGTTTCTTCTTTTTTTTCCCCCCTTCTAATTGCTTCAAGTTCCTAGAGATAGAACTTGGGATGGATTATACTCAATTGAATGTAACCTCTCTCTCTCTCCCTCTCAAAGATCATATGTAGGACAGAACTTGGTACTTGGGAGTTTAGCTTATAACACACCGAACTAGCATCTAACTTTTACATAAGTGAGTAGGGAACTCCCTGATGCCTGGTCATAGTAGGGAACTGCATCTATTTTACCTTATATGATGTAATGTGGGAATTCAATATATTAAATCTGCTTGTGTTTAACTATGTTACATGTATACACATCTTAGAGACAATTGATTGTCAGGTGAATTATGCTCTGGGGGCCCTTTATTATCTTTGTAACAAGTCTAACAGGGAGGAGATTCTGAAGCCTGAAGTGGTTGATGTCATTGAGAGGTATGCTGCAGCTCAAACTATAAATGTAAGCTTCAGTAATCTGGCCAAAGCATTTCTGGACAAGCATGTCTCTAAGGAGAAGTAAGGTATGACTCCCACCTTTCAGCTATGAATGTTGAATGGTGTGATTGATTTCTTCGTGAACTAGAGACTACTGACCATCTGACTTTTTAAGTGCACAGCAACTGGAGGTTTCTGGTTTATCTCCCCTTTATACTTTTTACTTCACTTGATTGAACTATTTCCGATAGCAATGGATTATGTTGTGGTTCCTGACACTTTTATTAAACCTCAAAGAACTTTATCACATCTGTTATCATTTCTTCATTTATCCTCTGGGGGCTTAAAATTTTTGGAAATAATCTTGGTTTCAGAAAGGAATGAGCAGCATTGTACCAATGATGAATTTCCTGATTCACATCTGATTTTGTAACTTGTCTCTTTGAAGTGGCAAGAAAGCAAGAACATCAAAATGGCAGCCATAACATCAATAATACTTTTCAGTTATGGATTTATAATGAAGTAATTATCTAAGACCAATCATAAGTTTTCTCTATGCAGGTCACAGCTGCAGAACTTGCAGAAGATAGATATTGGTGCACTGGTTTATAGGGAAAGAGGCATGCAACTTGAAGTTATGCCGTAACTGCAAAACATGGCAAAATTAGTTGTTTAGGCCTTGGCTTAAGTTCCAAGTAGCAACAGCAGGAGGCTGTCTAACGATGTATCTATTTAGTGTAGCGTTTCTGGGATTGCTTATCAGCTTTTAGTCGAGACATCCAAAGACTTGATTAGTAAGGCTTTTTAGCTTGAATACCACACACACAAAAAGCCTTGCTTCAAGACTAGAACCAAACAAAGAATTATTCGACTTTTAGAAATGACTAATTAATATTGACCTTTGTATTATTTGTTAAAAAGGTGCCACAATTACAAGATTTTGTGAAATTTGATTTAAGGTGTACCCTTGTTATATTTGGTTGGTAAATTGTTGAACTCTTAATTTCATAACTGCTAGTACAAAAAATAGGTTTAATTTGATTTTAACGTGCAGTAGAATTTCGGAATTTGTTAATGGCAATTTGGAATATTTTGCATGACTTATCAACAATAATGGCTAGAATATACATGAAAGCATATCATTTAGCATTTTCAACCATTCGTAACTAGGCATTTGATTTGATTGACTCACTCGAAGGTGTATGTTTTTTTCCATTAGAAAATATGATTCAAATCCAACATGTTCACACACACAACAATATTAAAATGTAAAAAAAGAAGGAAAAAAAAAAAACCACTGGCAGTTATGGAGGGAAAGATAAAGAGAGTGGGAGAGAGATTTTCAAGGAAATAAAGGGGAAGAGAGAAAAGCAAGGGTCGTCAAACCTGATTTTCTCTTACCTCTACCGTTTCACTTTGACTAAACTTCGAAAACACTTTTCAATCTGGTTTTTAACTTTCTTTTCATTCCTTAAATGTTTCTCTGCTTTCAACTTGATTGATATTCTATTCTTTACTGGTATTCTTAAACCAACATGGATATCATGCACAAACGTTGGTGCCTTAATAACTATTCATTCAACCCTTTGGTCACATCACTGATGCAAACATCTTGCATTCTTGCCATTTCCCATTTCTTCCACCTTCTTCTCAAGCCAGTGGGACAACCTGGACCAGTTGCACAAGTTCTTGTAAGAAAACTTCACCCCTCCGGAAAAAAAAAATTGCAGGATTCAGTTATTACAACATGTCTCAAGCTAGACATTTTATGTGGTTTTATTATCTCTTATGTATCAGGCTGGAGCAGTCCTAGGCCCATCGTCGCTGTCCCGTATTGAAGACATTAGGGAATTCTTCATCCAGCCTACTTCCGCTGGTTACTATCAGTTTTTCTCACACTTGTTTGAGATTATGTTTATGTTCTTGATCGGTTTGGAGACGGATATATCTTTTTCAAACCGCAACTTGTCTGTAGCAAGCATTATTGCTTATAGTGGTTTTATCTTAAATTGCATCCTTGGAGCAGCTTTGTCCCCACTTTTCATCAAACTACTGAAAATCCCTGACAAAAAGGTAGAATTTGCAATCGTTGTCATGATGATCTTAGCAAACTCAGCGTCTCCTGTTGTAATTCGATTAGTGGCAGATTTGAAACTCGACACTTCAGATGTAGGAAGATTGGCGGCAACTACTTCTTTGGTCAATGAAATGTCATGTGTTCTCATAGCTTCTCTGCTTTACGCTGTCAGTTCATGGGAAAGTTTTTCATACTTATTTCTTTCATTTCTTCTTACCGGATCACTTATTACTTTAAACCGGCACTTGGCCAGATGGATTAACAAGTCAGACAGGGAAAGCAAATATGTGAGCAACGCGTATGTTTCATTTATTTTTTTCCTGATTCTGGTGTTGTCATTTGTTATTGAATCATGCGGATATAGCAGCACATTGTCTTGTTTTTTAGTTGGCTTGATGTTTCCTAGAAAAGGAAAAACATGCAGGACACTTTTGTCCAAACTCAGTTACCCTGTTCACAACTTCTTACTTCCAATTTATTTCGGATATATTGGGTTTCAGTTTGATATAAATTATTTGAAGAGTATTCCTACCATCGTTACAATTGTTGTTATGATCCTATTGAACTTTGGGGGCAAACTTGTTAGCACCTTGGCAGCTTGCCATTACTTGAAGATCCCACTGAATGAAGGAGTCATGTTCGCTTTGATACTCAGCTTGAAAGGCCATTTTGATCTTCAACTTATCAATGTACCACCAAACTCCGTGGTAAACTTCCTTTACCTGATGATATGACTATAGCTTGAACTCTCAAAAGAAATAACTAATTTGTTGCATTTTGGTAGGCTTATTGTCTGTTTTCTTCACTATTGCTGCAGTTATGGTGGAATCCAGGTGTCCGAAGTGTGCTCTTGTCCATAGTGGTGTTCGACACAATTATTGCAGGGATCATAGTTGCTTTTACAGTAAAACGAGAAGAAAAATCCTTAGCTCACAAACAAACCTCACTTGAATTGCATGATCTGGAGTCTGAACTCCGAATTCTGGCTTGCGTGTATTTCCCAAGGCATTCCTTAGGAGCTCTCGGGCTAATTTCAGCTTTGAGTGGATCAAAAAGAGCAATAGTCACCCCTTACTTGATGCACCTGGTTGAACTCCCTGAGAAACGTAAAACCAATTTGTTATACCACCAACTTGCCGAGGGTGATCAGTACAGTGACGAAGATGACTATGGTGGAGATGATGTTGTTGAGATAAATGATGCTGTGGACGTCTTTACATCTGAGACAAAAATTTTGATCAACATTGTTAAGGTTGTATCATCTTCTGCAACCTTGTATGAGGATGTGTGTACTGGTGCTGAGGACAGGCGTATATCTATTATATTCCTCCCATTTCACAAGCATCAACGCATTGATGGAAACATGGAGATTGACAAGGAGGGAATTAGGACAACTAACCAGAGGGTTCTTCGCCATGCTCCGTGCTCACTAGGGATCCTAGTGGACCGAACAGTAACCGGATTCCAGCAACCACATTGCTCTAACTCAGTGCAACATATAGCAATTTTGTTCTTTGGAGGCCCCGATGATCGAGAGGCATTGGCATGTTCTAAATGGATCAGCAGTCATCCTCAAGTTAAGTTGACACTCATCAGATTCCTCCAAGTGAGTGAACAGATTTCAAGAAATCATAACCAGGACAATGAGGTTATGTTGGCTGAACCAACTAATGGTACTGAGCATGTGATAGACAATACCTCTCTGGTGGAGTTCTACAACAGGTAGCCTTACATTAATAAAAATTTTCAGTTCCTCTTGTTCCCCCTCCATGATTATTTGAGGGACAAATTTGACATTGCAATCTTTTTGTTTTTTGTTCCATAATTAGGTATATTACTTCAGGTCAAGCTAATTACACGGAGAAGCATGTTAGCAGTGGGGCAGAAACCGTGACAGCTTTGAGAGAATTAAGGGACTCGTATTCATTATTTATGGTAGGAAGGGGTGGACAACGGCATTCATCAATAACAACTTTGAGTGACTGGGAGGAGTGTCCGGAGCTCGGGACAGTAGGGGATTTTTTGGCTTCTTCAGATTTCAACACCAATGCTTCAATTCTAGTTATTCAAAAACATCAGCATACCACTGATAATAGCTTTAGAGGCGACTATTGAATGTAATTGTATTTCAAGGTTAGTCATGAAAACTGTAGTAGTTCCCAGTGCCAGTTTAGTTCAAATGCAGTGGTGAGAGTTATAGAACATATTGGAAGATGCGGAATCCTGAAATTCATGCAGAACATCTTACATAGTTCTTTAGATTCACTTTCTATCCATGAAAAATATACCTATATAACTACAAACAAAGAAATCTTCTGCTCTCAGCAAATCTCTCTGCAGCAGAACCTTTCAAACGGTACACTAGTCTCAGTTCAATTAAATGAGCTTTTATTTATCTATGTTATACGTTATCCTCAACAAGTTTATGGAATACATCATAAACAGAAGTTCAAAGCACATAATCTTTGTTGTAGTAGAGGAGTTTCAACAGGACTTTAGTTGGAAGCAGAATTTAAGGCTTCACGACGGAGATAGATTTAATAAAATCTTGATATTTCTCTTTTTGGACCCGGCATTCATTGACAACATCAACTTTTTTGAGCTTTTGAATCCATTCATAGATAATTGGAAATTTCTCTGGAGTTAGTACTTTTCCTACCGTAACCTCTTCTGGATATTCAAACCAGAATAAAATATTTGCAACAATATCCAGGTACCCAATTCTCTGACCTGAAAAAAATTCCTTCCCCTTGAGCTCATCCTCCAGAATTTTCAGCTGCTGATGAACTTCTTCTTTAGCCTGCTCTTGTTCCTTCCCTGTGCTACGATTAGCCCTCGTTGCTGTTGGCAAGAGCTGCAAACAGAAAAGTGGCATCATCATGGTAAACTGATTGTTCAAAAAAGAATGACAGAAGGGTTGAATTTAGTATACCATTTCGTCTATGAATTTACCCCAGAAGCGAGCCGTGGCTCTTTCGTAGGGATCTTGAGGCAAAATAGGATTGCTTTTCCAGGTCTCGTCAAGGTACTCAAGAATTACTAATGATTCTGCTAGCGGTTTTTCCTTGTGCACAAGAATAGGGACCTTCTTATGGATGGGATTATACTTAAGAACTGAAGGACTCTTATTGGATAGGTCTTCTTCAATGTATTCATAGGATATTCCTTTGAGTTTCAGGGCTAGTTCAACTCTGCGGGAGAAAGGGCTTGCCCAAAAGCCAAATAGCTTCACTTCGGCCATAGTTTTTTGCGGTTTTGAAGGGCTATGGGATAAATGGTTTACTCTTTTCCTTCATCTTCCAGTTAACATGGTTCCTCTTATAGCTCAATATTCCTTTAGCATAAATCGATCCTTGAATGATTCCAAACCTCATCCATCCAAAAATTGGACTTTTCAATACCTAGGACTGCACAAGATACTACCTAACAATCATCCAAGAATAGCCAGACGGTAACAAAGTTAATGACACATATAGATGATACCAATACGATATAGTTTTTTTGATTTGTCGTTACCATACTGCTTTCGATACTTTCTAGGTGACACCATTTGTGTATACGTTTATTCTCAATCAACATGCCCATGAATTTGCTATTAACTAGAAAATTGGACGCATGAAAGTAACTGTTTGTGTACATATGTAAACGTTTTAATCTTGTTGACACAGATGACTCTTTGTTATAATTATATCGCAAAAATACAGCATTCCTTATGCAATTGTGGGAGTTATAACAAAATATTAGGAGATCTAAAATTATGAAAATTCATTCAGAACATTTAGCTTCAAATCTACCCCTGAATAAATATAGTTTTATAGATGTAGATTTTTCTTTTGCAGCACTTGTTTGTTCATCAGCAAATTTTATCTGCAGCTGCACTTTCCAGAGGTACATAAATTTTCACTTATACAAAAGTTATTATTCTCTTCTATAGCAGAATATACCATATGATAGGGTCATTCGGAAGGCTTTTACTTGGATGCAGACTTCAAGGCTTCCAGGCGGCTTCTGATATAATCAAGATGTTTCTCTTTTGGGATCCGGCATTCATTGACAATATCAATTTTAACCACCTTTCCAATCCAATCAAATAAAATCGGAAATTTCTCTTCTGTGAACATATCAACTCCCAAAGCCTCTTGCACGTTTCCAAACCAGGATACCAAAACATTGGCAACAATATCCAGGTATCCAATACTATGACCTGAAAAAAATTCCTTCCCTTGGAGCTCATTCTCTAGCTGTTTCAGCTGCTCAGTTATTTCTTCAATAGCCTGCTCTTGTTCCTTCCCTGCGGTAAAACTGACCTTCCTTGTTGTAACCAAAAGCTGCAAAGAAAGGACCCCGGAAACAGATTATATTCATTTTCAAAAGAGAATAACAGAAGGTTGAGTTGACTATACCTTTTCGTCTATAAACTTAGCCCAGAAGCGAGCCATGGCTCTGTCATAAGGATCCTGAGGTAAAACAGGATTGTTTCTCCAGGTCTCGTCGATGTACTCAAGAATGACTAATGATTCTGCAATTGGCTTTTCATTATGAACAAGAACAGGAATTTTTTTATGAACAGGATTATACTTGAGAAGCAACGAACTCTTGTTGGATAGGTCTTCTTCCATGTATTCGTATGGTATTCCCTTAAGTTTCAGGGCTAGTTCAACCCTGATACTATAAGGGCTTGCCCACATGCCAAATAGCTTCACTTCATCAGCCATAGTTTGGTACAGTTTGAAGTGAAATTAACTAAAAATAATTCACTACTTCACTGCTTCTTTTGCCTTATTCCCTGTTAAAATTGGTTCTCTTTTATAGCTGATACAATTCCAACATTCCTGTAACATGAAGAGATCATTGTATGAATCTCAGCCATCAAAAAATCTCACAGTTAAACCACTAGAATCTCAGCCCCTTGAATTGCACAATGCAGTCTAAGTGGATGACATTGAAAGACAAAATAAAGATTAATAGCACGATTTGTATGCTCTAGTTTTGGATTAGCTAGAAGAATCTATATTTGTATATCTACCAAGTCTATATCTCCATGATTTACGGCACAAAATAAGGATGGTGGTAACGGTTCATTGGCACTGATTAGTTGATTGGAGACTGATGCTGACTTCTTTGCTCTCAATTTTCAACGTGTGTTGAAATTTAAAATTTTAAATGCCCTCACAAAATGAATGAAAGGGTCATTTTTAAAAGAAACTTAATTTAATTTGTGTTTAGAGATACAACTTATAACACCATGGTTTTAGTCTTTCAATTATGTTATGAATTTTGTCTTCTAAATTAATTAACAATCGATGAAATGATTGTGATCAATATTTGATCTGATATGCATACTTGCTATCCTTAAATAATATTATTGATTATGTTAGATATTTTCAAAATAGTGGATGGAAAATAGTCTTACATTGAAAAAGAAACGAATAAGATAATCATTTAAATTAAGGAGTAAAAGTTTATTATAATTGGACTTAAATGGTTAATGGATTATGAGTTTGGATTTTCAAGCTTTGTTGGTCTTGAATTAATTAAATAATTAATATTTATTAATTTTTAATTAATGACACTTGGCACATACAATAAATAAAATATTATTTTATTTTAATTTAAAGTTTACTTAAGCATTTGATTAATTAAATTTATCTAAAAATAGATAGACAAATAAGAATAATTAGTTAAGTTTGTATAAAATAACAGATGAATCTGTTCAAATTGATAGTTATGATTGTTAAAAAATAAACAACTTTTACTTATTTAAAATAAATAATTATATTTGTAAAATAAAAGGGCACTTAATTGTTTATATAAGCTCCTTTGGTTTTCTAAAAAAATAAAAAAATAATTTCAAAACTTTTCCTTCTTCAATAAACTTCATAAACTTTTTTTAAAATTTTATTACAAAATTTTTTTTATAAAAATTCGATAATCTTGTAATATGTCAATGATTATTTAGTGAATTAATTTTATCAATTTAAAATATAATTAATTAGTAAATTTCATTATATTCTTAAAATTTATCACTTGTAACATTTTTACACACTTATTAAATAAATAATACAATAAAAATAAATAAAATTTTAAAAAAATTACATTCTTATACGTTTTAAAACTTTTTCTCCAAATTTCAAATTTATCAAAGCAGTAATTTCATATTTTTAAAAGTTTGTTCTAACATATTATAGCTTAGCTTGTACTAAGAATCATGACCTATAAACCAAGTAATCAAATGTTCAGTAGTATTTTTAATTAGTACCGCTGACAAATGTTGAAGACACTCCTTCAAAGGTGATCATGTTGAATAACGTTTTTACGAATAACAACAAACAGTTATGTAGTATTATTTGCTTTAACCTTTCAACCAAGTCGTTGTAGTATAGTGGTGAGTATTCCCGCCTGTCACGCGGGCGACCCGGGTTCGATCCCCGGCAACGGCGGTTTTTATTATATCTTTGTTTTTTACCAAAACTGCAAGTACCTTTCCATGGCGGGAAATCCACGCAAACGGAAAAACAAGTCTCAAAAGTTTCCTTCACTTTTCCTTCAATTTTTATTTGAACCTCCAAAGCAATCGTCAGTTCCAAAACCCAAGAATGTTTCCGCTGAAATTCCTCTTTTCTCCTCCACGTCCCTCCGCCCCATCTCCGCCGACATCCTCCGTCCACCGCCACATGATCGGCACCACCACCATCCACGTGATGGCACTAGACGGGATAGTCAACGTCAACTCACTGTTCACCTTCGCTTTATTCCTTGGCCTTACATGGTACCCCACCCCCACCCTCATAGACTCCGCCAGCTCCCCTGCCTGCGCGGCTGCCTCCAACGTCGCCGAGAACCTCATTGCATGCCACGTGTACTCCTTCAGCTCTTTCCTCTTCTCTAGCCTGATTGCATCAGCCATCAAACAAGCCATAAAAATAAGCAAAGATAGCAAGGAAGTGACAGAGAATGGAGTTAGCGCCAGTGCTGTGGATGTGAACTTGATTGCTTTAAGGGTTGGGACGTTGGTTTCAGGTTTTGGTTCGATTTTTGGATATGGGTTTTTGACGATGGCTTTGATAGCTATGGTTCAGATTAAGTTGGGGACTTGAGCTGTGGGAGTCTTTACAGTTTTGCTGCCATTGGTCCTTTGGTAGTTTTGGTCCCTTTGGCTCTTGGTGTCTATGTTTGTATTGTTTTTTATGCCTTCACTCGCTAGAAATAATGGATGTATAAACATTATGGAATTCTTTGTCCTTCATTTAGATTCTCAAGAGTTTTGCTACTAATAAAACATTTCAGCCTTAAATTTCACTTTTACTTAGAACATGGAAATTCAACTACTTTGAATTATATCTAAACTACATGCATGTGTCTCTGATGTGTCTTACAAATTTATTTCACAGTTTGACACTAACTCATTAGACGATCTAGTGGCATAGGAGCATAATTTGGTAGGTTTGCAGTGTTGAATATTTTAATTGATTGTGTTGGGACTTGGGGTTTTCTTATATTAAATGCTGTGATTGAGCAGTTGGCAATGCAACATTTCCAGATTCCCTTTTTGTTTATAGAAATAATAGGACTTATAAACTAGGATAATAGGTTAAACTAACCCATCGAGACTCGAGTCAATGAATTTTTCAATGATAACTTGCTATTGCTGAAGCTGATTTATTTACTCTTGAAAAGGCAGTCCATTGGAAATGGCTCATTTCCTGGATTTTGCTTCTCTTATGCAAGTAAAGACCATGTGCTAGTAACTTGAATCAGAAACTATTTAGTATAATAACTTGTCAAAACTGATCCCCAGGTATTTTAGACTCATGTTCTGCATCTTGATTCAAAGGTTTTGCTAGGGAAATTTTGTTGAAAGTTCTCATGTAATCCAAATAAGTCTCTGAGTTTCATGGCAAGGGAGCAGATTACTACTATCTTCAGGTTCCATTATTTCTGCTGCATAATTGCAATCCTTTCTGCATTTTCTTTCATCTCAATCTTTTATTGGTGTCACTTTTCCAGCAATTGCTATTCCATAAACCAAATAATGATGCAAAAGCCAAAGGAAGACATTGATCTACTAACATTCCCTTCTGCCTGGAATCTTCTTTCTTTCCCTTCTGACCCTCCTCCTAAAATCCTTAAAATTGCCCTTTTTGTCAAGAAATGGCCTCATCGATCACATGCAGGAGGACTTGAACGGCATGCCTTGACTCTACATCTTGCCCTTGCGAAAAGGGGTCATGAGCTGCACATTTTCACTACTTCCTCTCCAAATTCCTCTTTTCCAAGATATCCAATTAGCAATTTAATTTTTCACCTTTCAAAGCCAACAGCTGCTGGTTATCTGGAGCAGGCCGTGGTCTGGAAGCAATTTCAAACTCAAAACTCAACTGGAAGACCATTTGATGTGGTCCACACAGAAAGCGTTGGACTTTTGCATACTCGAGCAAAGAACCTGACAAATCTAGCTGTTACTTGGCATGGAATTGCATATGAAACCATTCATTCTGATATCATTCAAGAGCTTCTGCGGACTCCTGAAGAACAACAGGCTTACGTGCTGACTGAAAGAGCTATGAAAGTTGTTGAAGAGGTGAGGTTTTTTCCTAGATATTCTCACCATGTTGCTACAAGTGATCATGCTGGAGATGTCCTGAAAAGGATTTACATGATCCCAGAAGAACGAGTCCACATCATTCTTAATGGAGTAGATGAAGAGACTTTCAAACCTGATTTCTTGCAAGGAAATGATTTTAAAGAGAAGTTTGGAATCTTAAAAAGTAGATCTTTGATATTGGGAATCGCTGGGAGGCTGGTGAAAGACAAAGGGCACCCTTTGATTTTTGAAGCTTTGAAGCAAATATTTATGGAAAACAACAAATTCCGAGAAGGTATTGTTGTTCTTGTTGCTGGTGATGGTCCTTGGGGTGCTAGATACAGAGATCTTGGGGCAAATATACTTGTTTTAGGTTCATTGGAACAAGCTCAATTAGCAAGGTTTTATAATGCAATAGATATTTTTGTGAATCCAACTTTCCGAGCTCAAGGATTGGATCATACTTTGTTAGAAGCAATGCTCACTGGGAAACCAGTAATGGCTACAAGACTTGCCAGCATCACAGGGTCGGTAATCATCGGACCAGAAGTGGGTTACACTTTCTCACCTAGTGTGGGATCCTTAAAGAAGGCTCTCTATAGGGTTTGGAATGATGGCAGAGAGGTTTTGGAGAAGAAAGGCAAGGCTGCTAGACAAAGAGGGTTGCAGTTGTTCACCGCCACCAAAATGACAACTGCATATGAAAGACTATTTCTCTGCATGTCAAGGGAAGAATATTGTAAATACCAAAATCCAATTAATTAACATAGCAATGTTGGTCACAGCAAGTGGTGCAAGAATCAATAATATTCTCGTTAATGTTGCATCTCTTTTAAGACTTGGTGGATTTCTTTGATCGCTACCTCATTGATAGTTATGACCGTCCTGAGACCAGGGGAAGAGTTGTACAACAAATCTTTCTGCAATTGCGGCAGCAGGCGAGGTAATTAACAAAGTTCCTGTCAAAAGTCACCTTAAGTCAAGAAAGTTGAACAGAACCAAACTGCTTCATTGCCTGAAGGCTGTTATAGCCAAGGGTTACCAGGATGAAGACAATAGTATCACTGATCATTCCAGGTGCCGATTCTTAATGGTCACTGACATGGAGGTAATTTACATATTTTAAGGAAAACTTTTCAATCAAATTCTTCTGGTTTTTGAATTTAATGGCTATAATCTCTTTCAGCTAGACACATACAAAGATCACATGGCATGTTCATAGCATGGTTACTTTTGGCAGCCACATGTTGTGGATCTATAAATTCTTGGTAAATTTTGGCAAGAAATGCAAGTGGGATGGTATGCAACGTGCGTTACATATTTATTTGCAAACATCTTTAAGAAAAATGGGATATCTCATATCTGCACTTGGAACCATGTGCTTTTGCATCCAGACACGGTCAGTAAAATTATAGCAGTGGAAATAGCTTTCTTGCTCACTGCCACTGGAAGTTCTGTTGATATTCTATTTACACTGCACTTATCTTGCTTTTAATTTTTTTTAATCCTTGAAAGGGGAATCCTTATGTATGATAGTGGAAAAGGATATTGCTTGTATTTTAACTTTTGTTGTGCAACTTTCATACATAGCAAAGACATGGCATTTTCGATACAGAATCTCAAGCATCGATAATGACATTTAAAAAGGAAAGCCTAAATTATCTATCATTTGTCAGCCCTTTCACACATCAGGGGGGAGTGAGAACATCTAAACATATTCCACTCTCCTCAGCCAAAGAAAACTTGTCCAAGAGCAGAGTATATGATGTAGTGGAGGACTTCTCAACCTTCATTTCCAGATAAAATCATGAAAAATATATCATATTACAGAATCCAAATTAGGCTTTGTCCATGTCACAAATTTGTTTATAATTCATGTCTTCCATGATTATTTGCTTGCTTTATGAATTCCTGCAAATGCCGAGATTAACAAAGAGTATATAAGAAACCGAACTGAAATCTTCAGAAGTTTGTTCAAAGAAATATAGCAGATGCTATAACTCTTGTCTTGGGATAAACAAGTGCACATTTTCTTCGCCATGCAGATATCATAAGTTTGATCATTTTTATATTTGCTAGTTTCTTGGTTCATATGGAACAATGCAATTTGGTTTCAGAAACTGTATAGGTATTGCAGTGAAAGGGTTTGGTTAAGAAAGAAAAGTAGTAAAGTTTTGTAAATGAAATACCTTGGAAAACTGATGGAGAATTCATATGCATTGGAAGGCTAGGCTCTAATAATAAAGCGAACCTGCAGAAATCCAAGTCAAGTTTTGAGATACTGGTATAGTCTGAATTCATAGTTGCATTAATTATCCATTTGAAGCTTCATCTAGAATATCAGTACCTTGCCACCAATTACCTCTAGAAGCATCCTGTGAATTGTTTCCATTTGGGTCATCTTCTCCTCCATCTTTCTTAAACTATTCATTCACAAAATATATAGAACAATTACTTTCATACATCTAGCAGAAAGTAGTTTTTGTATCAGAGTCGACCAGTCAAGACTCACAATAGGATATGATGTAGAAGTTTGGCTACTCGAGGAATGGGAATATATGTCTTGGCCACCATAGTAAAGGGATGAACTTAAATGGCATGGTTCCACCCTTTCTTCCTGAAAAACAGAGTTCCTCTCCTTGTTTGGTATGTTATAGGTTGCACCCCCGGCAAGTGGAGCTACATTATATGAGCAAAACAAGAAAAAAACAAACTAATCAGACAATATTATCAGGACACTAGTTTTACATTGTCAAGCAAGAAGTAGTAAATTTTTCACAAAATGAGGACAATAATTTTGAAAAAATGGGGGAAATCAATATTAACAGTCCATGAACACTGCTTCAAAGGAAGCAGTGCAAAGAACAATTGATAATAGGTCCTCAGATGACTCTTACTGAATACAGAAAAATTCTGAGGATATGCTCCTATTGACACAAAAGTACTTGAGTTGACAAGCAAATAGACTTGGAATTTGTTTTCCTGCACAATTCAAGCAATATGGAAGGTCTTCACCTAAGGGCTGAGGGAAGAAATGAACTGAAATTATAAGAAAACAAAATATTCTGATCAACAACCTTGCATTCCATGTCTCCAAGCTGAACCTTCTGGCTGTTTTGGCCAAGATTCTAAAACCTTAGAGCCCGAGGCGTTCCTCCCTGCCACCTGAAATTTCAAATAAAGAAAGTTCCCTATCAGATTATAAATCTGATTAAAGAAATTAGTCCACAGTTTCTCCTTGTGTTCCAGAACAAAAGATTTAGTAATGAGCAGAATGAAGAGATCTAATAAATACGTAGGAAACAGTCAATCCATCATCAAACCAGAACTGGCACTTTCAGCCTTTGATTGAATTTCTAAAATACAAAAGCTGTTGGATATGGGACTTTTCACTTTTCAGCTTCAGGTTAAAGAGTTCTGATTTATATTTTAAAAGTCATATTTCAGAAAAAGGAAAAATACTAGAGCATGTCAAACACTATAAAAAGTTCATACTCTATTTAGACAAAACTAGTGGTATAAAAATTGAATTAAAACATCAGATATGAACTAAAGTATGTCTTTGGCCAAACAAAAAATAATGAAGTATGTCCAATCAGCAGAATCCAATCTATAAAAAGAGAAGCAAGAAAGGAGCTGAAAAAATTAAACCAGAAGAAATGCAGTCCCAATATAAAAACAGTGTATATACCATGGATGGAGGAGGAAAAATGGAACTAAAAATCCCTTTTGATGGTGATGATGATGATGATGGTTCCTTGGAGCCAAAAAGATCAGCAGTAAATGAGGAAGAAGAATCAACTTGTCTCTTATCCTCCATTTCCTTTTTCTTCTTTGTCAAACAACTACTCAAATTCTATGTATAAACACCTTTCAAGAAAGACTACCCCAGTTTAAAAAAGAAAAAAAAACAGATAAGATTTGCAGAGAAGATACAAAGGGAAACAGGAGTGCTCGTGAAGATCACAGTACATGGGAGGATGTATCTAAAACTGTCTCAACAACCATCAAATATATACGCAAATTTAATTGCCATTGGCAGTGCAGCATATGTGCCCATCATCATCAACAAAAAGGTGCCCTATGACAATATTTTATGGTAATAATTTTCTCTTCTTTTTCTCTCTTTTCCTTTTAAAATCAAAGATAATTTGAAGAAAAATTTCTCTGCAGTTTCCTCTCATTCACATTTGGTTCCCTGCATATAATACACTCTTACTTCTTTTTCAACTAAACATAACGGATAAGCGCCACGGGGGGTCCACTTGGCATCCCAAGTGGCGCGCCATTCAGTGCCATCTGTCCTCTAATGGATAAATGCAGCTTCTCTTGGATCTATAGGGTCAAAAAAAAAAAAAAAAGAAACTCGAGTTAACTATTTTTCTTGACCTTTGGCTAATGACCCTTCATGGGAATGATTTTCTTTGGGATATAGCTTCAAGAGGGTTTGAGTGAAAGAGATCCCACAACAAGATAACTAGATAAGGTGGTTTCCCCACTCAACATTTTTTTTTCTTTTCTTTTATGTGCCGTTAATAGTTGACCTTAATTATTGTCTTTCAAATACCCAAGTTGATACTAAAATACCATGAAAATGATACCATTTATATTATGCCTGAAGCTACCTAGCTGATCATACTGTCTATGTTTTGTCATGAAGAAGATACTAAAATGAATCATCGAATACCCTTTGGCCTTTACCCTGATCTTCTGCTTTCCTTTTTTGCTGTCTGACACTAAATGGGTTCACTGAAGAGAAATTGAGAAATGGTTGAGTTTTTCCATCAGAAATAAACACTCTCCTACCCACATTTCAACTTATCCAAATCCCATTGCTTTTCGAGGAATGGGTTTCCAATTGGGGTTTGCTATCATGTGAGGTGGAGCAAATTGGAGTGTCAGCTCACCCAATCGAATAGTTTGACTAAATTTTCCTGGCAAATATCCTAGGATAATGTTGTGGTCATTTTCACATGATGATTTCGTCTTGGGAAATTATGGTTGAGAAAGCATGCTGTGATTTTGCTTGATAAGAGCTTGAATCTTTCTTAGGTCTCATCATGTTGAAAAGGATCGTGTCATCACTCATTTGTCCTATCTCTTGCTACATGTTTGAACTCCATCGATTTTTTTGGAATCCATCCGTCGATGCACTATATATCCAATTTGTGAAATGCTGAGTTGTGAGATAATACTAAGTAAAATCAAGATGAAAATTGATCCTAATCAGTTCACCAATATTGAGCAACATTCGTGCGCCTTGTTAGGGAATCCATAATAGTAGCAGTAGCTTGAAACAAACTACTTTTTAACATGTTGAAGGTTTAAAATAATAGTTTCAGAATCATATCCTCCTTTTCCTTTATTTCTTTTCTTGATATTCCTAAAAACGAAAGTCCATAAATAGAAAACAAAGCTATATGTCCAGAGATATGTGACTACAATACATGGTCAAATTTGGGAAATTCTGTGGATATGTTTGATTTTAATAAATAAAAAAATAAAAAATAAAAAAAAACAACAACAACAACACTATACTTATAGTATAAAAAGGAAAAGCGTGGGCGGCAGGATTCGAACCTGCGCGGGCAAAGCCCACATGATTTCTAGTCATGCCCGATAACCACTCCGGCACGCCCACTTTGTTGTTTACTGCGTCATCATGAACCTAATAAATCCATTTTAATGAAATACCATGCCCCCAGAACCATTTATCACCTTTTTTCTGCATTCTTTTCCCTTCTTTCGAGATAATAATGAATTCGTTAAATTAAGAATACATTTTTATACAAAGTTTTAAGTCTTTTATTTAATTTACAGCAATACCAGGATTTTATGGTCATTAATTGGCAGTAATAAGATGCTGAAAGGGCATCATTGTTTAAGCAACATGCTAGGGAAATGGTGGTAAAAAGAAAGAGCCAATATCAAGCAATCTTACCTATTATCTTCCCTGTGCAACCTCACATACATCACGGACAAATTTAGACAGTGGAACAAGCTCTAAGAATCAGGTAAAACTAGTTTTATGTGAGTGAGTAAGGTACATTACAGTTCTAAGTTGAAAGAACTCCTCATTAACATGGGCAAATGCCAACTATTCAAGCTCTGAACAGGAAGATTATCTGCAATATAGGATCTTCTCCAATGGAATAGCTCATTCTTGCTTCCTCTTTAAGGTACATTGCTGTCTTACGCTGTCAGTTTCTATCACTCCTACATGAATGAGATCAATCATTTGAAACCCTGAAATAATGAAGTTTGAATTAAAGAAGGAAATAAATTTCATAAAGTAAATGAGTGCAATTCATTCTTGTGCAAGTTTTGATCTATATCCCTTTATTTGTCAAATGAAAAACTGCATTACTAGTTCTTTTTCAAATGATTACAAGCATCAAGTATCAATTTATAACATTTAACGAACAAAACCATGAATGAAACATCAGAATTCACAAGTTTTGGTTCTAACAGAAACAGATATAGATCAAGATGATCCTTAAAAATCCATGCAGCCAAGCGCTAGGACACAGTGTCATCATAATAGAAAAATTGGCCTAATAATACATTTGAGTGCACAAGAAGCAATGGTTCAACAGAGGTGATGGTTGATGCCAAACCCTGGTAAGTTCAAGTTGATAATTTCAGAATTGACTTGGTTAAATTAGCTGCTTGCATATCTAAACCTTTTGTTAATCAAGAACCAAACTACGCTAAAAAAATGTCAATTCCTTTTCACTAGCTATTGTTGTTATTTCTTTAAAAAAAAAGAAGGAAAAAGCAAGTAAACTAGAAAAAGAGGAAAGAAAAAAGTTCACTATGCAAACCTCAGCTTTTGCCAAAAATTTCTTCTGGAGGATCGTAAGCATGCTTTTCCGGAAAGAGCTCCTCAAAATCTTTCTTAACTCTGTTTCTCAAAAGAGGGTGTGGTAGAAGCCCCTTTAATAAAATCCTGAATGGCAACTCCTCTGGTGGATCCGGAGACTTTATCATATCCTCATATATGTTCATTGCATCAGCAGGAGATCCATCCCTCAGAAAGCCTCTAATGATCTCGGTGTATGTCTGAGAATCAGGGAACAGATCTTAGTTTCTCATAGATTCCCATAACTTCATTGCTTCATCCATTTTGCCCATCTTGCTAATGCAGTAATCAAGTCCTTATACAAATAGACATCAGGCTTATACCAGTTTTACTTTTGAATCACCTCGAAAACCTGAAATAACAAGATACAAATATCAAGCAGAAGATATTACAACTCAGAAGCAACCTTATCTACTTTATTAAGGACTAAATTAGATTAATTCTCTTTGTATGTAACACTAACAAGACCTATTCTCATTCTCTAGAACCAGCCATATAGTAGTGCTCTCAGACAAATACCATTTCAGTGGACAAAGCTGAATGATTCTCTTTTATAACTACTAACACGAAAACCCATTAAGATTCTCAATCTAAGTACCCGAAATCAATGCTCTACAAGATATAACATTTCCTTTCAAGCATTTGATCAAACAAAACAAAAGCAAACTGATTTCACTCTTTATTTCAATCAAAAACACAGAATCCAAAACATTAAGAAAAACCCAATTGAGCAAACATTAAAAAGAATTAACAGCAGTGAAAATGCGAGTACCTTTACAGCCAGAGCAGTCTCCTCTTGGCGTTCAAGCTCTGAAAGAACCGCAATCAAATCCATCTTCAATAGCCTTAAAACATGGGTCTTGATAAATTTCTGAATTTTGTCTTCATCATCCTTAAATCTCTTTACACCCAATATTACAAAAAGAGCTTCTTTCCCAATCAGCTTTTTACCTTTCCAAAGGGGACCCCTTGGCCTCCCATCATGATATTGCTTAAACCCTGAAATGGGTTTATGAGAATCGGGTTATAGAGGTGGAATGAGGGCTAAGACGAAATGGGGACCTCCTTATATGGTTTTTTGTGAGGTTTTGAAGGAGGACTGAAGTTAAAGTTGGGAACTTTGATTTCGAAAAGGCGCGATTAGCCATTAGAGCCGGTAGAATAACAGAATGAGGAGGGCTTTTGGTGAAGAAAAATGCTCCGAAATCCAAGCAAGGGACAAAACGGTGCGTTTTAACTCAATGTAAAGTAAATTATTTGAGGTTAATGATACTTTTTACTAATAAGCCTCCCATCTAAAAAATAATATTCACTGGAATTGAGTTCCTTCATTCCCTGGTGTTCTATGGAAACTGCATATCTTAGATATGAAAATTCGTATATTTACATTTTATAAAATATTAAAATTTATATATTTGTATAATATTTTATATAAAAATTATGTGTCATAATTTTTATTGATATAAAATATAAAATAAAATAATTTTAATTTTATTAAATTTATATATAATTATTATTAAAATTTTAAATTATATTATTTTTATATTTTATTTTTGTAATACATTTATATTATATCATTATATCATATTTTAAATTATGAGATCTAATAAAAATTAAATGTTGGTTATAACATAATGGCTTATGCTTAAAATCATCTTGGTTAAAAGATTTCAATAGATAAATGAACTAGAATATGTTCAAAACTAGAAAGTGAAATTCGTAAAGGAATCATTATTACAATGCATTGAAGACTGACATGATGACAAGCCCACAAGAAATCTAATCAAAGTATCGAACATTGGATCTAATACTAGGATATGTATGTACAACAATTGGACTCCTCACAATATGAGTTCCATCCGACCAGATTAATGTTGTAGACAGCATAGACTCCTTTCTTAAACCTCCACCATTAACAGTCACAGTAAAAGATTTCTTCTCCTTCAATGCCTTGAAGGATAAAACCTCAGGCAGCACTTTAACTTCCAGTTTTGGGTTTCGAGAGACCTTTGCCTTGTAAGTGGAGTTTGGAAGCCCAACATTTTTTACTGTTCTATGAAAACTAACTGTGAAAGAATCGTTAGCTAGAACTGAGGCTGTCAGTGAAGGATAATTCAGATCCCTAGGGGGTACATTTTCAGAACTTTTGGGGCAAGAGCTGTTGTCTCCTGAAACTTGTTTAATATTATCTGGGCTGTATCCCAAGCTGCACATCAGTTTTATGTAATCTTCCTTGAAAGCTTCATATACAAGTCCAGGATGAATAGCTTTTACCGGGTTGACATGCCCAGATCCATACGAAATTTCACCACTTGGGTTTTTGGATCTATCCATTGGCCAAGCTACCAGCAAAGAAAGATTTGATGTGATAGAAATATAGATTTAGAAAGGCAGATTACTTTTAACCAAGCCAGCTATATTAAAACAGGGATGTGTTCCAAGAAGATTATACCAGTAGTCATGAGAGCAGATTTGATGGCTGTAGGAGACCAATCGGAGTGAAATGTTTTGACATATGCGGCTACACCAGCGACATGAGGGCAAGACATCGAGGTTCCAGACAATACATTATATTTGAGTTGCCTTTTGTCTCCAGGTGTCTCACTGGGCAGAGCAATTGGTGAATATGCTGCTAAGATGTCGACTCCTGGGGCAGTTATATCTGGCTGCGCGGAATGAAGAGCAGTACATGAACAAAATGAAGAAAATATGTGCATAAAAAGAGAGAACTGAGTGTTATAGAAAACGCATGCCTTGAGAATATCTGGCACAATAAAATTTGGCCCAAGTGAAGAGAATTGAGCAACCACCGGAGAATACAAATCTATAATGGTTTCACTACTCAATATTTCTGCTACAGGATTCCTATAACATAAGACATGGAAAGAAAGTCATTCAACCAAGCCTGAAAGGGCTGCAGCCACACCTAAAAATAAATTGTAGCATGCTACATACTTTGTGGAATTCACGTAGGACTTGACCAAAATATAGTTTCTAACGTTTAAAGCAACTGCAGGTAATGGCGTAACAAAAGAAACATTATCATATTGGTCATTTAGCACAATTGACCCTCCAGCACCGGCATTAGCAGCTACAAAATTGCCTACAAATTGATCACACATTGTAATCTTTCCTTTCACTAGATGACTGTCTACACATGATTCAAGACACAACCTGTAAGGGAAACAGCAATGGAACTTTTTGGTTATTTCACTGATTCTTTTATATGGAACAAATGAATCAAAATGTTTGTCAAGTTGAACCAACCCAGCAGAAAGTTCAGAGCAGTTTCTTGAAACATCACGTCCATATACTATAGGCAGCTTTTTTCCCTTGGAAGTGAAGGAATTAACTGAAAACCCCTGATGGCACAAAGATAATCATCAGAATATTGAGCAAAGATATGTGTTAAGGTGTATCTTTATATCTGCTAGAATCATAAAGCATATGCACAAGTACCCATAGTCTGTGGTATTAATAAGAAACACGGTTGAGTTTATGATACTTACAGTTAAGGTCTTTCCATTCCCGAGAACAACCTTGTTAAGGAATTTGCGATCTGTGGTACTTGCTGCTACAGCAAGCATCCATGGTGCTACACTTGACACCCCAAGTACTCCTGCTGCACCATCATTGCCTGCAGAATTTAGGGTAAGTATTCCTTTCTCCATCGCATGAAAAGAACCGATGGCTATGACGTCATTGAAAAAGTCAAACGAATCACTTGCTCCAAGTGACACTGTTAAAATATCAACTCCATCAGCAATAGCATCATCAAAAGCTGCCAAGATGTCCACTGATGCACACCCGCCATCTGGACCACAAACCTTATATGCAGCAATCCTTGCAGAGGGAACCCCTCCTCTTGCAGTACCTTGTGCAAGTCCAAAGAAACTAACATCCTTTACCTCGTTCCCGGCCGCTGTAGATGCAGTATGGCTTCCATGACCTACCTCGTCTCTTGCAGACCCTTTTGAAGATGATGGTGACTGGTAAAACCGAGCGCCAATAATCTTGCTGCAGCATAATGCATGTTCAATAAGATCATATATAGCAATTTAAGCATCAAAATTGTGAAATTATCAGTTAATATTACATGAAAATAAAAGAATTATACAAGCTTCTAAAATCCCTTAATGGAAGAATTTAATAAAGAAATCTGGGGTATGTACTTGTTACAAGTGAAATTTCTGCCACCTCTGCAAGCACCCTTCCATTTTTTAGGAGCTGGACCAAAACCTTCATCACTGAAGCTTGGTGACTCAGGCCAGATTCCACTGTCAATGACACCAATAATGACATTGCTCTCAATGGTAGGATTGTGTCTAACTGTATTATTAAAACCGATAAAATCCCAAGATCTTGTTGTATGAAGGTGGAGAATTCGGTTAGGAAAAATGGAGACTACTTCTTTCATGCCTGCAGATATCATAGTAGTTTTAACTTAAACAGGTCTTACAATCCATTTCAATCATATCCTGTATCAACAACAGCAGTGAAAAGCACATTGCACCACTTACTGGCCAGTTCTTTTGCCTCCTCATCAGTGAGCTTGGCAGCAAATCCATTGAAACTCCTTTTGTAACTTCTGATCAAGGAATCCGCCACAGAACTGACGAGAAAGAGTTTTTTCTTTTAAATAATTTTCAAAAGAATATGGTCAAGTAAGAGTTAAGACTAATCTCTAAGCCAGAAGTAAAATATTACCTGTCCTTGATAACTTGTTGAAGTATACTATGATGGTTAGAAGTTAGTAAATATTCCCCCTCAGGAAGCGATCCCATATAAACAATGTAAGCCTGCATCACCATTATGATCATTATCTTCATCCTATATAATCACAGGTCACCATTCATCGCGTATAAATCCATTGTTAATCTACAAAGATAGTACTTGCCTTTCTATCTTTGTTAGTGGCTATGGATGATAGGCTTATGCCAAGCATGAGGATTAAGGAAATGTCAAGAAACAGCAGGGACCTGTAATTGGCCATTGTTTTCCATGCACAATATTGCAGATGGGCTGATATTTGTTTATATGGGGTTCAGGACATGATCCTGGTATTAAATATCCCAGATTTTCTATGTGAATATCCAACATCTTAAGATCTACAGCCAAGTATTAAGTATATATCCAATGGATGGTTAAGGGAAATTTATGGCCAGTTAAGGAAGGAAATGGCCTTCCATAGAAGTAAAAGAAATTCTAAAACGCATGAATATCTTAGAACAGCTAGCTCTCTATCCGAACCTGACCAAGGAGCCAAAATCATCAGGTTATTAAATCAAAGATCTGCTGCTGTAAATGGCCAAAAAATGCCTACAGAAGTACGCATAAATTCGTTTAAATAGCAGTCAATAGTGAAAGTTCGTATAAAGCATAATTTGATTAATTCTGCTACAGCCAAATCCTGTCTTTAACTCCTTTTAACTGTAAGAATTCAACATCCTATATCAAGAGATTCCCCCTTCAGATTTCCATAGGATAAGTATATACATTGGACAAGATATTCCAATCAGATTTTGATGTAACGCCAGGCAATGAAACAAAAGAGCGAGGAGCAGGCAGCAGTTATGAAATAAAGATATGCAGAACCTCGACTACTATTGCTATTTGAGATTATGAAATAAAATCCATGCAAAGCTCCTTTGTTAAGTACAAATCCTAAGTTTTCATGCCCTTATTACATTTTAGAAAAACTAGTTTTTAAATGGCCAAACATGGCCCTCAATTTGTTATACCAGAAATAGTTTTAACTTGTACGATTCTTTCTTGACTTGGCAACATGAACAAGATGCCATTGTCATGAGATTTCACAGGACAAGTATACCTGAATCTGATATACCGTTGGATCCAGTACAGACCAATTAGATAGAAAAGGGGAAAAAAAATGAAGATGTGTATCTGTATGCATGCATTCCCTGTTTAAAATTCTGGGTTAAGTTGTTCATGATCAAAAGGAAAAACAAATATAGAAACAAGACATGACATACATGTATGACATAGCAAATTTAAATCCAATTAGAACTCTTTCTTTAAAATCAGGTGCATCTGTGGATTAAATCTGTATATTTATTATATGAATCTGAAATTATTTTATCACTAGGATGTTTTATTATCAGGAATTGGTGCTTAAAATCAACTTGGTTAAAAGTTATCACGAGATTCAGGACTCGAAATAAATATTAAAATATGATCAGATTAGAAGTAGAATGTGAATTCATAAAAGAATCATTATTTCAACGCGACATGATGACAATCTGACAAGAAATCTAATTGAAGTTTCAAACATTTAACCTAATGCTAGGATACGTATGTACAACAACTGGACTTCTTACAATATGGGTGCCATCCGACCAGATCAATGTTGTAGACAATATAGACTCCTCTTTTAAGCCTCCACCACTAACAGTCAAATTAAAAGATTTCTTCTCCTTCAATGCCTTAAAGGAGAGCACCGCCGGAACCACTTTAACTTTAAATTTTGGGTTCGGAGAGACTCGTGCCTTGTAAGTGGAGTTTGCTAGCCCAACATTTTTTACTGTTCTATGAAAACTAACTGTGAAGGACTTGTTTGCTGGAACTGAAGCTGTCAGTGAAGGATAATTCAGATCCCTAGGTGGTACATTTTCAGAACTTTTGGGGCAAGGGCTGTTGTCCCCTGAAACTTGTTTAATATTATCTGGGCTGTATCCCATGCTGCACATCAGTTTTATGTAATCTTCCTTGAAAGCTTCATATACAAGTCCAGGATGAATAGCTTTTACCGGGTTGACATGCCCAGATCCATAAGAAATTTCACCACTTGGGTTTTTGGATCTATCCATTGGCCAAGCTACCGGCAAAGAAAATTTTGGTGAGATAGAAATATAGATTTAGAAAGAAAGATTACTTTTAACCAAGCCAGCTATATTAAAACAGGGATGTGAACCAAGAAGATTATACCAGTAGTCATGAGAGCAGATTTGATGGCTGAAGGAGACCAATCAGAGTGAAATGTTTTGACATATGCGGCTACACCAGCGACATGAGGGCAAGACATTGAGGTTCCAGACAAGACACTATATTTGAGTTGCCTTTTGTCTCCAGATGTCTCACTGGGTGGAGCAATTGGTGAATATGCTGCTAAGATGTCGACTCCTGGGGCAGTTATATCTGGCTGTGCAGAAGGAAGAGCAGTACATGAACAAAATGAAATAAGGAAAACATGTGCATAAAAAGAGAGAACAGAGTGTTATTGAAAATGCATACCTTGAGAATATCTGGCGCAATAAAATTTGGCCCAAGTGAAGAGAATTGAGCAACCACCGGGGAATACAAATCTTTAATGGTTTCACTACTCAATATTTCTGCTACAGGATTCCTACAACATAAGATATGGAAATCAAGTCATTCAACCAAGCCTGAAAGGGCTGCAGCCACACCTAAAAATATATTGTAGCATGCTACATACTTGGTGGAATTCACGTAGGACTTGACCAAAATATAGTTTCTAACATTTAAAGCAACTGCAGGTAGTGGCGTAACAAAAGAAACATTATCAAATTGGTCATTTAGCACAATTGACCCTCCAGCACCGGCATCATCAGCTACAAAATTGCCTACAAATTGATCACACATTGTAATCTTTCCTTTCACTAGATGACTGTCTACACATGATTCAAGACACAACCTGTAAGGGAAACAGCAATGGAACTTTTTGGTTATTTCACTGATTCTTTTATATGGAACAAATGAATCAAAATGTTTGTCACGTTGAACCAACCCAGCAGAAAGTTCAGAACAGTTTCTTGAAACATCATTTCCATATACTATAGGCAGCTTTTTTCCCTTGGAAGTGAAGGAATTAACTGAAAACCCCTGTTGGCACAAAGATAATCACTAGAATATTGAGCAAAGATAAATGTTAAGGTATCTATTTATATATATATATATATATATATATATATGCTAGAATCATAAAGCATATGCACAAGCATACATACAAAGTCTATGGTATTCATAAGAAACAAGGTTGAGTTTATGATACTTACAGTTAGAGTCTCGCCATTCCCGAGAACAACCTTGTCAATAAATTTGCGATCTGTGGTACTTGCTGCTACAGCAAGCATCCATGGTGCTACACTTGACACCCTAAGTACTCCTGCTGCACCATCATTGCCTGCAGAATTTAGGGTAAGTATTCCTTTCTCCATTGCATGAAAAGAACCAATGGCTATGACATCATTAAAAAAAACAACTGATCCACTTGCTCCAAGTGACACTGTTAAAATATCAACTCCATCAGCAATAGCATCATCAAAACCTGCCAAGATATCCGCTGAAGCACACGTGCGATCCGGACCACAAACTTTATATGCCGCAATCCTTGCAGAGGGAACCCCTCCTCTTGTAGTACCTTGGGCAAGTCCAAAGAAACTAACATCCTTTACCTCATTCCCTGCTGCTGTAGATGCAGTATGGCTTCCATGACCCACCTCATCTCTTGCAGACCCTCCTGAAGATGTTGATGACTGGTAAAATCGAGCACCAATAATCTTGCTGCAGGACAAAGCATGTTCAGTAAGATCATAGCATTTGAAGCATCAAAATTATGAAATATCAGTTCATATAACATTAAAATGAAAGATAATTATACAAGCTTCTCAAATCCCTGAAGGAAGAATCTAACAAAGTGAGAAATCTGGGATTTTTACTTGTTACAAGTGAAATTTTTGCCACCTCTGCAAGCACCCTTCCAATTTTTAGGAGCAGGACCAAAACCTTCATCACTAAAGCTTGGTGACTCAGGCCAGATTCCAGTGTCAATGACACCAATAATGACATTGCTCTCAATGGTTGGATTGCGTCTAGCAGTATTATTAAAACCCATGAAATCCCAAGATCTTGTTGTATGAAGGTGGAGAATTTGGTTAGGAAAAATGGACAGTACTTCTTTCATGCCTGCATATATCAAGCAGTTTTAACTTAAACAAGTCTTAAAATCCATTTTAAACATAACCTCTATAAAAAAATAAAAAATAAAAAAAAGCAGCAAAAAGCACATTGCAACACTTACTGGCCAGCTTTTTTACCTCCTCATCAGTGAGCTTGGCAACAAATCCATTGAAACTCCTTTTGTAACTTCTGATCAAGGTATCCGCCGTGGAACTGAAGAGAAAGTTTTTTTTTTTAAATGATATTTTCAAAGATTGTGGTCAAGTAAGAGTTAAAAACTACCTGTCCTTGATAACTTGTTGAAGTATACTATGATGGTTAGAAGTGGGTAAATATTCCCCCACAGGAAGCGATCCCATATAAACAATGTAGGCCTGCATCACCATTGTGATCATTATCTTCATATATAATCACAAATCATCATTCTTCACATATAAATTCATTGTTAAGCTACAAAGATAGTATACTTGCATTTCTATCATTGTTGGTTGCTATGGATGATAGGCTCATGCCAACCATTAGGATGAGGAAAATGTCAAGAAACAGCAGGAACCTGTAATTGGCCATTATTTTCTATGCATAAAATGGCAGGTTGGTTGATGTTATTTTATATGGGTTTAGGACTGGTATTAAGTATTCCAGATATTCTATGTTAAGATACCAACTCATCTTAAGAGCTACAGACAAGAAATAAGTATATGTCCTTAAGGGGAATTTATGGCCAATTAAGGAATGAAATATCCTTCCATATAAGTAAAAGAAAATTTAAAAATGGATGAATTTCAGGTTTTTCAAAAGCTAGCTCTCCATCCAAAGCTAACAAAGGAGCCAAAATCATCAAATTTACCAAATCAAAGATCTGTAAATAGCCAAAATATGCATACAAAAGTATGGAAAATTTGTTTAGATAGCAGTCACTTGTGAATGTTCAAATAAATCATAATTTGATTAACTTCCTTGTAGGGAAATCCTGTCTTTAACTCTTTTTAACTGTAATAATTCAACATCTGATATTAAGTGATTTCCTTTCTTCCTCTGTGTCGACTAGTTTCCTGTAATTACATAACTTCACTAGGAAACGTAGAATATCAGTTTTCATAGGATAAGTACATATACGGGACATGATATTCCAATAAAGACCTGTCAGATTTTTTTGTAATGGCAAGCAATGAAACCAAAGAGTGAGGAACAGGCAGCAGTTATGATATAAAGACAAACACAACATTAATTATGAAGCTATATGAGATTATGAATTAAAATCCATGTAATGCTCCTGTGTAAAGTACAAAGCATGGGTTTTGGTATATTCCTTATTATGTATCTGTAATAATTTTTCCCATTGAATGCTTTGCTCCTTGTATATTGACTAATTGCTGAACTTTAATTGCCAGTTTTTCCATTTAAGCCAAGATAACCAAATTCCAGCTTCTGAGTGACCTCAATTCATCTAGAAAAACTGGTTTTTAAATGACCAAACAAGATATAAGTTGTTATCAATTTTTTATACCATAAATAGTTGCAACTTGTAAAAGTCGAAAAAGGAAGATTCTTTCATAACTTATCAACATATACATTCTACTGTCAATTGAGTTTTCACAGGATAAGCATATCTGATATACCATTGGATGCAGTACAGACCAGCCAGATAGAAAAGAAAAAATGAAGATATGTATGCATGCATTTCCTGTTTAAAAAGCCAGGTATGGATGGCCATTCCCTTGAACTTGATCAAAAGGATAAACAAATAAAGAAACAAGACATGACATACATGTATGACATCACAAAGTAAAATCCGATTTAAACTCTTTTATAATCATGTGTGTCCTTGGATTAAGTCTGTATATTTATTATAATATGAATCTGTTTTATCTCTAGGATGTTTCATTAGCTCCATGTAAGTCAATTTAAAATCTTGAATTTTTTATGTACCAAGAAAACAAAATCCTGAACTTGTTGACCCGCCCCCCCATTTGGCCATATTTTTCCCCCTTTGGCCAGTATGGCATTAAAAAGTTTAATGATTTGAACAGGAAGCTGAAGCAACTGAAGTTGCAGAAGCTAGATTATTCTTGCTTAGGGTATAATGTAACATAAACAACCTAATTATCAGGTGATGATTCTAATTCTGTGTATACAATTATAGGGCTATGGACACTATGAATACAATCAGACCAAACGAGTGAGGCTGATGCCACTTTTTCCAGTTCTCTTCCTGAAACAGTCGCAATAAAAGATTTCTTCTCATGCAAGGAACTGAAAGAGAGAATATCAGGCCTTACACTGATGGTGATCTGGTAACTTGAACTGAAAGAGAGAATATCAGGCCTTACACTGATAGTGATCTGGTAACTTATGCTGATTTTTGCTTTGTAAATTAAGCTTGGAAAATTTGGAGATGGTTGCACTCTGCATCAGAGGTGGTTCTTCCTACAATTACTTGAATCAGTTAATTGAGCTAATTATATCATTTTGATCACATAACTGGCATTGTTATGGCGAGGCTAGTGTCACATGCCCAATGCAACATATCCTTTTGTATAGTTTGTGACCCCATGTAGTGTGCGGGTAAATTCCCTATAACCTTTCAGAAGCCTTAACCCCACAATCCAAGCAGCAATAAAGCCATGCACTGTAGCACAACTGTGTGGAAAGGTTCTAAAAACAAGGTCTGAATGTGCAAGCTTGGCAACACACAGTTGCAAAGATCTTCTATATCCAGGTTCTAGCAGACTTTTAACAGGCTTTAGTGCTAGCAGAGTCCTGGAACGTTGTATTATAAAGGTCTCTACTATATAACAGGTCTTTTGGTATCCTATGGAAGAAATATGAGGTTACGATAATGCAAGGAAAGATATCAAATTAACTACAATTAGTCCATAAACAGTTGCATTTTAAGATTGTGCTCAAGTTATTTCAGTGCATACTGTATTGTAGCAATGATACATCTTGCAATAACTGCATTCATTTGCCTAGACAAGTCTATGTTCTAAGTCAAAACAATCACATAAGATTATTGTAAATACACCACTATGCAGCGCAGCAGAGAGCTAAAATACATGACACAGATACTCCTCTTGGGCAAGAATACCACCCCGGAGTAATTCTGCAAGGTAGACACAAAAGAGAAAGATGGTAACTTGATAGTGACACTCACAAGAAAATAAGAAAAAAATCAAAAGAGATAACACATACTTGTGTAGCAAAAAGCTTTAAAATTCTGAACAGAACATCTCACCTAATAAGCAAAGAAAGTAATTGGCTAAGTATGGAGATAATTAGCAGCCATCATCAGCTCCAGAGTCAGTTCAGGTTCAATGTGGAACTCGGTATCTTTACCCCTGCCAAAATAGTAACTTTTTTATCAGTCTAAAACGAAAATAGGAAGAACTCATAAACATAACTCATACATAGAAACAGTGGTGATTCAAGCAATCAACAAAAGTAAACAAGTCGGTTGATAGTTATCGCATAAAAAATATGTTTGATAAGTTTGAGAAATTGTATAGTTGTAAAAAAAATCAAATGGCAAAGCAAAAGGATATACCAAACACTCTCTATCTTTTGGCAAGTATCTAATATCTATACTCATCTATGTGGGAGTAAACTATCACATGGGAAGAGAGAACCATGCCCAATGATCCCACACCCACAGCCCATTCCATAATTTCACACCAAAGTGTATTCTAGTTTCATCTAGAACTAGTGCTTATATTCAGATGATAAAAATTTTTCTCAGAGATTCCAACTACAGTTCATGAAACAACCGGAATATTTCAAAAAATGTACCTTGACAAATTCAAGCAGTATTTTTGACAAATTCAACCATAGAGAAACAGTTCTTGAAACCCATTCAAGCATGAAAGAAATCCAAAAAATTAGCCTGAAACCAAAATTCCTTCTACCTGTTCTATCTTTGCATGAGGCTTGTTAATTCTATACTTGTTCCTCACATACGCCTTACTAAAAAAAGTTTTATCTTATTATTTGAAGATTTTGGTTGGCCTCGCTTCCACTTTCACCTCATTAGGACCATCATTCGCCAATTACTTACCCATCTTGGTGCCTGGAAAAGCTATTACTTGGAACAGTGATATAAATTCTGTTGAACGTTCTTTTACTTTTTCAAGTCTTTCCAACAAATGAATTTAGCAATGAACTAAATGTTTATCCCCCTCTCTTACTCTCTCACTTTCTTCTTCAAGGTAAGACTTATTTTGTACGTGTACGCGTGTAAGCAATTATAAACTTCAGACAGAGCTCTCCTAGAGAAACACAACAACCAACATGGGCTTCATTCACATACCGTTTATCAACATATTCACTCTCATAAAGCTACAATTCCAGTTACAACTTCAAATATATCCACAGCATTCATAGAATTCTTTCCAAATGACACAAAACAAAGTCTGATTGAAAGAAACAGGTTATAAAACTGAATGAATAATCAAATATAAAAAATCCACAAACCTGGAATATTGAAGAGACCAATAAAAATACTGACAGATCTTCTCAAGAATCACAGCACTTATCTCCGGAAAAGTCACCTCACCATGCTCCGTCTCCGCAAAACCACCTTCATCATCAACCAAAAAACAAAAAAAAATTGACATTTCCAATCAAAAAACAACTAAGAACCCAGAGAAACCCAGAAACCAAAATTTCCAAAAAGAACGAATAACAAAAGATCGAAGAGATATAAACACCTGGAGAAGTAAGCATGTTACGGATAGTTTGAGAAACCATGGCAGCTTCCTTGTCAATAACAAATTCGATCCCTTCAGCGCTGATGAGTTTCACTGTTTCTTCTTTCTTCATCTTTTTCTCTCTCCGATTATCTGCAATCTGAGTGAGATCGCGAGAGAGTTTGTCAATTGTCGGTGACTTTCCGGTTATCAGGAATTTGGGCTCTAGTTTTTGGGGCCGATGATGACTTCTTCGGAAATTGAAACTTCTTCATTCGGTATTAACCGGTTTCTTTTTTGTTTTTTTCACCTTTCTTACATTTTTTTATAGTTTCAGGGGAGTTAGATTTAAAATCCTCTCAGTTGTCGGGCGTGTTTTGCACGTACTAAGATCGTTGGAGGAAGGTGTTTGGTTAGCGGGTTTACTTCTACCTAACTTAGCAGAATCATGGATAGGATAAACTAACTGCTGACTAATTATTCGAATTTCGGATCCTTACCAGGTAAAGTAAATATTTTATATATTATTAACGTATGTATAATATCATTTTAATGAGAAATAAATATAAATTTTTTAAATGAATATATAAAAATTTAATTTTTTTTATTTTTTATTAATGAGATAACATTATATTATTTTAATGATGATATATAAATTTTATATATTAATATATATTAAATATAAATTTTTATAATTAATGATTCATAAACGCGAAAATAATCCTACCATTTATGGGTTTAAAATTTTGTTTTTATTTTATATTAAATTTTTTTTCAATAAATTTTTATGTTTTACTTTAAAAAATATATAAGAAAAAAAAAAGCATAATACTACCAACAAGTAATGGAAATCGCAATCATCCAGCACCTTTTATGGTGCCTATCATGTTAGTTCATACTTCATTATTCATTATTATTATGTAATTATATTTATATTAATAATTTGCTTTACTAATTTAGTATCTTCGCATCGGAAATTAACAATATATATATATATATTTTTTTTGATTTTACATCATGCCAGCATAAGTCAAATTTTAAAATTTAAACTTTATTTTGAATAAATTATTTTAGATTTCAAATAATTTAAATCAATTTAAAATTAAATTTTTATTGATAACATATCAACATAATCAACGCAAACAACATATTTAATTATTAAATGGATTAATATTACCAAATTAAAACCGTTTAAGGATTTCATTTTATAAATTATATCCTAAAAGTTAAATATCAACTTTTTATCGAATATAAAATTTAATTATTTATACTTTTATTTATCTAATTTTCTTGAATCAAAGGTGAGAATGGTTTTAATCATTTTATCATTGACTTCAATTTGATATTGATTCGTGATAACTCTAGCTATAGTTGACTTAAAAAAAAAAATGGCCTTCCCATGGTAATGAAAATAACTAGTCATTGGAATCATAAGGCAAATTATTAAAACTTCTAATTATGGTGTTAATTTCATAAATTAACACACACATGTCTGCATGTGTGTTTGCACATATAAAAATTAACTCCTTGACATACAAGATTAAATAAAAACAAATTTAAAATTATTAATAATAGTATTTTTTATTAATTAATATAATTTTGGTTTTACAAAAAATATCACAATTTGAACTTTGAAAATAAAAAAAAAATAAATATTAAAATTTAAATAGAATTAATCCTCAATTGGCTTAAAAAAAAAACCTCCATTTAGCATAATTATTTTTTGAATGGCATAAATTTGGTGTAAAATGGTAGTGAGTACATCTTTCAAAAAAGGATAATTGCATATTGACCTATTAAAAATTAAAGCTCTTTTTTATTTCCCAATCATATGATAGAAGAATCTTGTGCCATTCATCACATGATTAAAATAAAACAAAAAAAAAATTAAGGTAGGGGTATAATGACACAAAATTATATTCTACAACCCGTCTTTCAATGTTTGACCAAAAATCATCCAATGAATCGATACATCAGAAATATGAAACCGATCATGATTCAATCGCACGATGTTCATAACAGGAAGCAATTGACAAAAATATTGGAGATTGTAATTCTGACCGCACCAGATTAAAGCTCAAGAAAAGGACAAATGCGGGATGATATATTCATGTGTCACTCCAATCACCCTGCCAGCCTGCTGCTACTCATATTTTGACCTTTTAAATTTGTCTTTTTCACAAAATTGCCACCCGACCGACACCGTTTTCCGCAAAAAGTCGAAAACCGCAATAAAATAGAAAATCTATATATAATCTCGCCCGTTTCAAAAATAAAAATCAGAGCCCCCTCCCCCGGCCCCCTTTGCCACTTCCTTTCCAATAGTCATCGTTTTCTCCGTTTCCTCTATTCGATAATTCAATTTTTTATAAATATTTTCGTATAATTTCTCCAAAATTATTGATTTTCCATTTTTGGAATTTTCTCTTCTCGATCTATCCTGTTCGGGTAAGTTCAATCGTTTCCAGATCTCTCTCCCTTTTTTTTTCTTTTTTTTTTTTTTTCTATTTTGATTGATTGATTTTTAGATCTTCCAGGTTGAGAGAGGAGAGGGGAAAATGGCGCATAGAGTAGATCACGAATACGATTACCTTTTCAAGATCGTGTTGATCGGCGATTCTGGAGTTGGAAAATCGAATATTCTCTCTAGGTTCACCAGAAACGAGTTTTGTTTGGAATCTAAATCCACTATTGGCGTCGAGTTCGCTACCAGAACTCTCCAGGTTTTTCATCTATTCAATCAACTCCCCTTTGATTCATCTTTATGTATGTGTTTTTTTTTTCTTTTGTTTTTCTGCTGAAAATGAATGGTTCTCGAAGTTTCTGGAATTTTTATCTGATCATTCTCTTCGCCTTTGATATTTTAAAACTGATCTGATTTAGTTTCGGAAAATTTGCATGATTAAGTTGTCTGTGAAATCTTTTGCTAATTAATTGGATAATTAGTGTATAAAAAAGTCATCTCAATAATATTATATGACGAATCTGATTGCCTTCTCTTGCACTCTGATTTTAACTTGGAAGTTCATTTTGAATGGTTTATAGTGAGGTTAGAAAAAAAAGATAATCAGATAGTGGTGATCGTTGAAGGCTCTTTCGTTTTAGTTCTTAACACTAAAACCATATAGTTATGTAAGAAATGGTGGAAAGTTGATCAATTCAAAGGGTTTTCTTTTTTCCTGTTTCTGACTATTTTATTTATCAAAGATACTAAGTTGGAAGGATGGGAAGGTTCTTGTCTGTCGGCAGATTATTTTATTGAATTGAAAATTAAGTTATTATATTAATCCAAGCTGTTATTAGGCTGTTCTAGTCTCATTTGTAATGATAGGGAACATCCTTTTTTTTTTTTTTATAGGCCCATGACATAATTGAGTATTTGATTATGAAACAACAACCTTTTCTTGTGTTTGCCAGCTTGTCATATTAGATTTATTGGAACCTTGTTTTGATTCTTTGTTAATTATCAGTCATGGTTATGCAGTTTGGTAAATTGTTGGTTTTGTATTTTGTTATTAATTTCATTGTTTTATATGATATAGGTTGAGGGAAAGACTGTTAAGGCACAGATTTGGGATACGGCTGGTCAGGAGAGATATCGAGCTATCACTAGTGCTTACTACAGAGGAGCTGTTGGTGCACTTCTTGTCTATGACATAACAAAGAGGCAAACCTTTGATAATGTTCAAAGGTGGCTGCGCGAATTGAGGGACCATGCGGATTCTAACATTGTCATCATGATGGCCGGAAATAAATCTGACTTGAATCATCTCAGAGCTGTTTCTGAGGAAGATGGCCATGCTCTGGCTGAGAGGGAAGGTCTTTCATTTCTCGAGACATCAGCGCTGGAAGCAACCAACATCGAGAAGGCATTCCAAACCATATTGAATGAGATCTACCATATCATAAGCAAAAAGGCATTGGCTGCTCAGGAAGCAGCTGCTAATACCACGCTTCCAAGCCAAGGAACCACCATTAACGTTGCTGATGCATCAGGGAACGCTAAAAAAGGATGCTGTTCTACTTAAAAAGGTGATAGGTTATATTTGAGAAGGTATAATATTTGCTAGCATGCAGGCCTTTTCTTTTCTTTTTCTTTTTTTTTTTTTTCCTTTTTACTTGTCTTTTTATTTTCTCTTCTTTTCCCATCCTTTTTTTTTTTTGGTCAATTTTTGGCTAAGAGAAACACATGTAGAATACGTATTTTTACTTAGTTGTAATTGTGACAAGGAAGATTGTGATATTTTAAACAACAATGTTGTTAGCAGCATGGAAAGGTCTGCTTTTACTTTGCTCTTTTCTTAACATGTTTCGCTTAAAAGTGGAAGTTGCTATTTGAAACAGAGAAGCATAATTTGTTTTATTTGATCAGCCACTAACTTGTAATAAAAGTGTCTCCATTTTGACTTTTACTCTTCCTATACTTTTCAGTATGGCTGGGTCTGCCAGGACAATGTATGGCTTATTTAAAGTTTCTGGTTGTGAGAATTGAAAGGTACGGATAAGCCTTTGTCTGAATTCAATAGCTGGTTAATCTGGGCCTGTACGTTACCAAACGAGAGATCGAGAAAATTAACTTATTCAAATGGAAATAAAAAAGGTCAACAAAGAAAAGTATAATGTTGGAGGATATTAAAACCGGGAAGATGGTGACTTGGAGGTTGCTTCTTGGTTAGTATCTGCAGGAACAAACAGGGCATAACCATCCCGAACGTGCTGTCCATTGTCTTTGACAGCTGCTAAAGGGGAATAAAACCAAGTAGCCGATAAGCATGCATATTGCAGGACCACACACAAGCCGAGCGTTTCCATGTCATTTGACTCGATAATATATCATTTGTACCAAAGCAACAGCAAGGTTCATGAATTTGGTATAGAACAGTTGGTCGGCAATCTTGGATGTTTTAAATATGTAGAAAAGAAAATATAAAGGTATCAGTAAAAGACTACTCGATTTGTACAGTTATGTGATGAATTTTGTATGTTTCTTCACAGTAATCCTGGATCTTACCAAGTATTTCATTAGAGCTGACTCCAGGCTCAGCTACTACATGGCAGGACAGTACAAGTTTCCCAACAGTTATAGCCCATACATGGAGGTCATGAATATTTTGGACTCCGTTGATACCCTTGATACCACTTTCCAGCACATCAATATTAATGTCTCTTGGTGTCCTTTCCATCAATATGCCAAAAATATCTCTAAGCATAGGTAGAGTGGTGCTCAGAGCAAAAGTAGAGAAGACAAGGGTGCAGAGAAGATCAACTATCAACCACTTTGGTTTTATCCAAATAACGGATCCGGCAATCATCACCCCAACAGATTGAATTAGGTCAGCCATGACATGCAAGTAAGCTCCTTGTAGATTTATGTTCAAGATCTTGGTCTTCTCTAGACTACTCGGCACCAAACTAGTCTCCTCTTCTTCAGTTAAATCACAAGGTTTCCTCCTCTCGTGGTCATGATGATGATGATGATGATGATGGTGGTGGTGGTGGTGATGGTGGTCGTCGTCAATGTCCCCACAAGCATGGTGAGTGTGGTCATGACCCAGCCAAAGGACCATTACTAAGTTGATAATAAATCCAAATGCAGCAATTGCAAACATGAGTGCTCCATTTACCTCTTTCTTTTTGTGTAGAATTCTGTCAAGTGCTTCATAAAATAAGACTGCAGATACAAGCCATATGAGCTGCACAGATAAAAGAGCACCAAGGACTTCAAGACGATTGAATCCAAAAGAATGGTCTGATGTTGGCTTCCATGCTGAAGCCCAGACTGTAAAAAGAGATATGGAGAATCCAGCAACATCAGTGAGCAAGTGGGCTGCATCTGTCATAACTGCAAGGCTGTTGGCTTTCACTCCACCAACAATCTCTACTAACATAACCATAAGGTAGAAAATGATGAGCCCCGAAAGTTTGGTCAGTGACTTCCATCGTTGATTTGATTCCACAATAGTATTTTCTTGCCTGGAAAACGCACAAACAGAGCAGCATGTTGACTGTGGCATTAAAATGACATTATTTCCTTTAGAGAGCATTGTCATTTCAATTTTCTTCTGATCCTTGGATCTCAAAATGGAGACTTCGTCATGTTCCATCTCCCTGGACAGCAGGACCATTAATTAAGTCAAACAAACAAAACAGATGAGAGTAAGACACCTCGTAAAGAAACAATAATTTCAAACAGCCAAATCAGGAGTTCTACGGGTTAGGCTAGAAAAGGCCATGTGTGATAAATTAACTTGCCAAGATCAAGGGCATCAATAAAAGCTTGGAGCAATCACTCAATTCACATGAGTATGGTGATTTTAAATTAAAAAACAAGGACATAGCTTTTCATTTTTCATGACACAGCAGTAGTTTTTAAATTGGGAGTAGATGGGCAATTTCTCCTGCCTTAAAGCACAACCAAAACTTTAAAATCAACAGGACTGAACAGCCTAAGAATTAATATACAATACATCATCCCATATCTCTTCTAAACGAAAAGGCATATATCATGCTTTACACATGATAGTTCACAAACTAAACTGAAAACGCTACTGATATCAATATCCACCTACAAGGCACAAGGGATCAGCCCGGCAGATCTACTTTCACCCTTCAGATTCTTCAGAAGTCACACCTTTGAAATATCATAACATATTGATACGACCATGTCTATACTCACCGGGAGAAGCTGTTACTTATTCATCCCTCTTGCCATGTAAAATTTAGTTAAAACATTGCTCCTTTCAACTTCGCAACTCAACATAATAGAACCACACTGGAGGACCATCTTCTCCTCTTTGTGCAGTCTTCATTATTCAACATAGCTAACCAAAATTCCAAAGGGGAATTGTTGCATATAGTCCTAAATGCTGCCCAAAATTTTCTTGTCTACTCTTGTATGATTTCTGATGCCTCTGAACCTCCTTCTTCTCAACAGCAATCATTTATTGAACCCCAAGTCAATGCACAAACCTCAGATAAACCTCAAGCATGAAATTGGTACATTGAAGGCACAAAATTGCTTCATTGACAGTTCAACATTTCAGTATAAAAGCACAAACAGCAGCAGGCCACAAAACTCAGAATCTACTAAATAAAGCTAACACCACATACATTTACCCATTTCAGGGTAAAGTATTCCTTTTTCAAATACAAGAAAAAAGAAAACACCGTATTTTCACAAGAAATCAAATAACCATTTCAGGAAACCTCAACAGAAACCCAAAACACATAAAAACAACAGCAGAAAAGAGTAAAAAATGACAAATTTACCTGAGAACCAGAGCTGAAGGAAGAATAGAAAAGGGAGAACTTTGAATTTGAATGGAGATCACCTCGTCAATTGGGTTGGGTCAAAGTTTATAAAGGGATAGATATGACATGGGAATCAGCCACTATGATCTAGACAAGGAAACATATCAAGAATTATAATTTGGAGTTTCCCATGTATTTTTTATGAACAAATTTTCACCCCACCAGACGGCAGATTTTGAGCGTTTATCTGTCTTCGTTAAAGACAACTTATTATAAGAAGCGTGTTTACTCTGTTTCAAGAGTTTTCAGTTCCACAGAAGATGGAACGCCGCCGTTTCCTCTGATAGTGTAATTGGCACGCGCCCAAAAGCGATTGGAAAGAATTTTGTTGACCAAACTGTTGTCACATGTTAAAAATAAAAGAACAAAATAAACAAAAATCAAAACTCTGTCTTGATTTTTTTATCTTTGTCTTCTATTTTGTTTTTCAATAAATTATATTGAAAATATAATTTTTTTATAAAATTTTTAGAATTCAAATTCTTTTAATTTACTTTCATTAAAATTTCTTGTATTACTATGTTCTATTCCTATTACATTTAAATTCACAAATTTAGCATAAATTTAAATGGAAAATAAAATTCAAAATATATCAAATTTACATATGAGAGAAAAATAAATTTCATTGATTTGACATTTAATGCACATGCCTAGCAAGTTTGGACAAGCCATCTTAATGCCTTCACCACCCAAACCAAGCTTATGCGTCACTCAGATTTTTTGTTTGGTTGTTGTCCTTGTCGTTTCTAATTGGATAGATTGATGATGGATAGCTCTTGTTAGTTTAATTGGCTTTTCGGTTAACGGCCATAAAAACATCTCCAAACTTCTCCAAATTTTCATCCTTATCACTTAATTATTATGATGATGAAGAAAACAAAAACAGTGGTATTTACCCAAGAAAAATTTGATTCATAGATATAAACAAATAGGCTTCTCCGCCGCACCGGAGTTGCAGTCACCACCGCCTTTAATTTAAAATTTTTAAGTTTTTTTAATCTTTTTTATATATTATTAGTAGGATTATTTTGTTCCACACAAACAATATTAATAAATAAAAAAAAAGAACAAAAGAAAAGCCCAGCCACGTTCTTCACCGCCTCTTTTTTTTTAAAAGAACCCAAAATAACACTCAGTTAAAGAAACCCAGAAGAGGGAAACTTGAGTGTTTTTTGTTGGAAAGATTTGATTGTTTGACCAAGTTATGGGATCTGTTTCAATGGACCCTGCCGTTTTGGATGATATAATATGTCGTTTATTGGAGTTTAAGCAAGCCAGGCCAGGGAAGCAAGTGCACCTGATGGAAGGTGAGATCCGTCAGCTTTGCACTGTTGCAAGAGAAATCTTTCTTCAACAGCCTAATCTTCTTGAACTTGAAGCTCCCATCAAGATCTGTGGTACGCCTTTATTTTTGTATATTATTTTTTTTTATTGAAAATACTGGAAATTCATGTCTTGGGTTTTTGGATATCTAGTTTTCCGCTTTGGGTGTTTGAGTTTTGATTGTATAAGGGAAAAATTGAAAACGTTGAAGAAATGTTCTTTCTTTTTTTTCTTTGGGAATTTGATTAGATGATGGAAGAGTTAAAATTTTTGAAGGAAATGTTTGTTTTTGCTTTTTGTTTAATTATGTATGTCCTTAGGGGCTGCTGCTGCATTTAATTTGAGGGTATACTTGATTTCTTGCTTAAATTGAATTGATTGAAAATTGATGTTGTTGTTCTTGGTATGGTTGGTTTCTTATCCATATTTTTTTCTTTTAATTTGAAAAATGAAAGTATGGGATTAATTGCGGTATAGAATAGATAGAAAATGAGGCTGAGTACGTAGTTTCTTAGCTATTGATGGACTCTAGTATGCATAATTGCACATAATCTGAATTTGACTAGAGATTGATGGTATGAAATTGTAACCGTCTTGATGCATTGCATCTTTTAGATTTTGGTGGGATTTTAATGCTATAGGTGGGGTGGGGATGGGGGTGGGGGGAGCTACAGTCTAGATATAAGGGTGTTTTAAATTGGGTGAGCTGCTTCTTTTTATCTTAGTTACTTGAGGATGCCGTGGGTTGGCTGGAAAGACTGTTTGGTGGAGAAAAGTCAGCTATTGCAGAGGAATGGATAGGGAAGGCTGAATATTTATGTTAATCATCTACCACTACTCTAAGGATTGTTAATTGTTTAGAGTGGAAACCATTTATTAGTAGCTTTGTAGATGATGGACAAAGAGAAGATCATGTAAATGATAGAACCACATAAAAAGTAACGAGCCCTAGCATTATTGAAGCCTTCAGTCCTTCACTATAAGGGAAGCCTTTATCTTAGACTTGCACAATCATGAGGTCTGAGAAAAGAAAATAAGTTAAAAGTTATGTTATCATCGATGTTCTTCACTGGAATAATCTCTTTTCTTGGGAGGGTTTGAGAAGATTGTTGCTAAGATTTATGCTATAAACATGATATTTGTCAGGTTTTATCAATTTGGTTGGATGATTAAATTGATGGGCAGGTTTCCCTTTTTGGGAGGACAAAATGGATTAATATATGCCCTTTAAATGAGTTAAAATAACTACTTGGAAGCAAACACCTTATTCAATTACATTTCCTTTATAGAATTTCTGTGCTTTGGAGATTTGTCAATTCTATGCAATAATGCGAATATCCCCCTTGCTAGCTTGATATTTTCCGTTTTTCTCTGTTGCATTTTATTTCTCTATGTTATATGCATGGGGCTTTGTCAATGGCTTCTATAAGAAAACTAATATTGGTTGTTTGATTGAGCAACTATGAAGTTCTTAGATATTGTTAGAAAGCTAAATACAATTTTTATGAAAATCAATGGTGAAGAATCCTTTATAATGTTGTGACAGATTCTATTATAAGTACATAGAACTAAGTGATTGCTCCTCTTTTTTAATTCATTTTAGTCCTAATTTTCTTTAAAAGATTGCTTCCACCATAGTACCAAAAACTGATGAAATAATACTTTTTTGGTACTACTTGGTAATTCCAATTATGAATAGGTAAGGCAACTCACCTAAAGAAATATTGGAAATATGCTGCTGATAGTTCCGCATATTGGAACTATTCATAGTTTTAATTAAACTAACTTCACTTTCAATTTATGTGGAGGTGGCAACTATATCAAAATGGTGAAGTGAAGAAACATGGAATACAGTTTAATTTCTCACATACTATTTTGAACATTATTTCTGGAAATCTATCTTCCTAATTTTGACAATTGGTTTTAACTTTTTAAAAGAAATTTCAATAGTCTGTGTTCTTCTGTTTTTTTTTTCTTCCAGGCGACATTCATGGGCAGTACGCTGATCTTCTGCGGCTTTTTGAATATGGGGGTTTCCCTCCTAATGCCAATTATTTATTCCTAGGGGACTATGTTGATCGTGGCAAGCAAAGTCTGGAAACAATATGCCTTTTGCTAGCCTATAAGATCAAATATCCTGAGAACTTCTTTCTTTTGAGAGGGAATCATGAATGTGCTTCTATTAATCGGATATATGGATTTTATGATGAATGCAAACGAAGGTTCAATGTGAGACTTTGGAAAATTTTTACTGATTGTTTTAACTGTCTTCCAGTGGCTGCCCTAATAGATGACAAAATATTGTGCATGCATGGTGGCCTTTCCCCTGATCTAACAAATTTGGATCAAATTAGGAGTCTAACCCGCCCAACTGATGTTCCAGATTCTGGTTTGCTTTGTGATTTACTTTGGTCAGATCCTGGTAGGGATATCAAAGGCTGGGGTATGAATGATCGAGGAGTGTCATTCACCTTTGGCCCAGATAGAGTCTCTGATTTCTTAATGAAAAATGATATGGACCTTGTTTGCCGTGCCCATCAGGTTAGGGTCATTTGCTCTTTTTTTTTCCCCTTCTTTAGTGTGTGAGTGTGTAAGCTTAGCAGCTAACAAATGCTTCTTTCAGGTTGTTGAAGATGGATATGAGTTCTTTGCTGACAGAAAGCTTGTTACAATATTTTCTGCTCCCAATTATTGTGGTGAATTTGATAATGCTGGGGCAATGATGAGTGTTGATGAAAGCTTAATGTGCTCTTTCCAAATTCTTAAGCCAGCAGATAAAAGGTCCAAGTTCATTTGAGGGACATGATGACTGATGCCTCTGTTCCTATTTTGAATTGCCTATGTAAGTTCTAATCCATCACTTTTATTACATAACCTGGTAACCATAGTATGGTTAATGATCTATTTTAGAGAGTTTGAAATGTTGTTCTTTATGTTGGTTGTTGCTGATTTTCATTTGTTTATGTTGAAATTGTTTTAGGGATTGCCATAGTTTCCTCTGATTTGACTCTACATGAACCAAAATGTTAAAAAGGAAAAACAGTTTTGGTGCAAAGTATTATCACAGACAACTGAGTTCTGCTGGATGGATTCTAATAGACCTGGTTTTTGTAATTTGTGGAACTCTTAGAGACCTCATGAGAGAAACATTGTAATTTGTAAAACTGTGCACATAAATAAGTTACGTTCAAGAAACAAAATCACCTATTCATCCAGTCTAGACACAGATTTGAGTTAAATTCATCCTATGGAACAACATTGAATTTTGACTTTGACCTTTGTGCTTTAATTAGCATCATGACTTGCCCTCTATCACTTCTTCTTCTTTGAAACTTTAACTAGTGATTTGAGAAGAAACCCGCATTAAAGTAAGTACTGATTTAGTGGTGAAGCAAAATATGTCAGTGAAGAAAAGCTTCCATAGTTTACCCAAGTACAGAAAATATCATCATTGTAGCATAAGTCGACTCTGTTTTACTACTGATTTAGTGGTGAAGCAAAATATGTCAGTGAAGAAAAGCTTCCATAGTTTACCCAAGTACAGAAAATATCATCATTGTAGCATAAGTCGACTCTGTTTTACTTAGTTTTAATGATGATTTTACAATCTCTAGCATGAAACTACCACCTCTGCATCGGTGGTTACGTACTCAGTTTTTAATGATGATTAAACCAATGTTATAGGTTAAATGCTGAATTGTTATGTTTTCATAATTTTGGTTTAGACATTATTTTTTCTGGTTATGGACATGCTGAGAGCCCTTGAGCTTTAATTATATCTGCTCATCCTATTTTGTAGCAGGGAAATGTTAATGGACCCGAAATTTTGTGTTCCTTTCAGTATTTTGTTAACTGTATTATGTAATTCTACCCACAAAGACTTGTCACATAGATCACCTAGATCACAGATTCCTATGCTTACAAGTTGCAAACTGTGCATTTTTATTTCTTATCGTCAGCCATCATTTCTTGTGTTTATATACATTTTTTTGGGAATTCTTATAGAATTTTACACATATTTTATGTTGTTTGTCAGTTTATAGTATGTCTTAACAAGCATGAAATATTTAGTTAAAACTTGTAAAGGCTTCAAAAGCTGTTTTTATCATTTCTTGTGACTTATCATTTGTCCCATACATCCATGGTAACTTTTATGATTGCTGGTTTCTAACCCTGTAAACTTTTGATTATCTTTCTCATTTGTGAACCTAATTTCTATTTTCGTCTTTGTTGATTCTGACATATTTCTTGCAGTCCACTTGGGATTCGAGAAGCAACCTTCAAAGATTAGGATGCTGGTGTTGGAGCTCCTTGAAGATCTGTGATAAGAGATATAACCATTTCCTCCACCATGTTAAGGGTACAGGTTATCTGTTTAAAGTATTTATAACCATATGAAATCAAAAGACAAGACGTGGTTGACACTGAGCTCAACCAATGTTTGACACATGGCATCCTTTGATTTTTTTTTTCCATTTTTTAGTACCAAAGGCATTTTCGATATTTTCTTTTATTTTATTTAAAATTTTTTGGCACCTAGGAAGTGAGGAGAGAGAGGGAGAAGAGTTGAAGGAAAGAATGAGGGATTAGGAGAGAAAAGGAAGAAGAAAAAGAATGTGAAAAAAATAATAATAAAAATGGACAATAAAGATAAAACTAAAAACACAAAAATTGGGTTAAAGGTAAAAAGAGAAGGAAAAAAAAAGAATTATTGTTTTCTTATCATTCATTGAATTTTTATTTGTTTCTTAAAAATTATAACTCGTGCTCGTAATATAGAGAAAAACAAAAAAATATTTGTCTATCGTACTGGAAAAAAAATGACCCACTGCAAGGGCCTTTTATGAGTTGTATTCTAGGAGACAACCTTTGAGTATCTTAGGCTATAATAACAAAGGCCACCATTATCATTCTTTTCAATTAAAGATTTACAGGATTTTTGTGAAATATGGATTCCACAGGAGGACTTTCTTAAATCACAAGAGGTTGTTGTAAACCTAGCATGATGAGTTTTGTTGCTTCAATTGAATTGAATAGAAGTTCACAGCCTGTCTGAGCCGGTAATTTACCGATTATCAGCTTAATACTATAAGTCAGAACAGATTCGTTTGACTGCAAATGAAGGTTCTGTTTAGTGTTTATGTCTGCACTTCCCTTATAAAAGAACTTCATTTCTTGAATTTTGGATGGGCACAAGGGGTTTCCTTCTTGTAGCTTTTTTTTCCCTTGAAATGTTGTTTTAGCTTATTTATTGCTCAAATCTGAATGGATTTTGATGAATTTTGTTTCAAATGAAAAGTTGCCCGAGATAGATTTCTTGCTTCACTACCTCAAAGCATTTATCTATTTCGGTTCCTTGAACCAAAATTGTGCCAATTGTCTCGTATAATGTCAGCAGATGAACCTCAAACAGACGCCTAGCAGTAAGACAAAGCAAACCATGTTAAAAGAGTCAATCGAATGACGCCCCTTTTTCATATTTAAATGTCGAACTTTGCCTGTGACTAAAATCCAATGCTTTTACCATATTTAGAAAGTTCATGCATTAGCTTTTAACATATGGGGTAAACGTCGAAGCTAATTGACACACCAACAGATCATTTGCTTGTTGGTGGGTAGTATCGCCAGTTCTAGAGGCTATTTATGCACCGAATTTGCCACTCTTCACTGAACCAAAACACTCTTCCATTTACTAGAGTGAGGATGCTTGCTTTGCTTGCACAAATATTGCTGCTAGTGCTCGCAGCTCAGAGCAGTGCCCTTTCATTTGCCACCGTTTCCAGTGATCATCCTAGAGATCAAGCTCCTGGCAATGCAGAACATGCCACTGCTCGTGAATCTATACTCTCGAAAAAGGGAATAGACTATGGCCAGTCACCGCCAACGTATAAGTATGCCCCTCCCTCCGGTGGCTATTCCCCACCCTCTCGTGTGCGTCTGCCTCCTCAAAGTCCACCAACTATCCGATATCTGCCACCATCTCAAAGTTATCCACCATCAACTCAAGGCCATCCACCATCCTCTCACGGTTATTCACCACCTATTCATAGGCATCCTCCTCCAAGCCAATACCCACTACCCACTCAACGTGGTCCACCACATAGCCAATACCCTCCACCAACTAGAGGTCATCCACCACCTAGTCGGTCCACCCACTCAGGGTCAACCACCACCTACTCAAGCCCACGCACCACCACAAAGGTACACGCCACCATCTAGATACCCTATACCCTCCACCTACTCAAGGTCATCCACCTCCAAGGCAGTACTCGCCACCCACTCGAGGCCATCTACCACCATCTAGATACCCTCCACCACCAACTTAAGGTTATCCTTGATGTAAAAGATGGAAAAGTCAAAAGATAAATGATAACATTCCGAACCAAAAATCTAACCAACAAAATTATCAAACAAATCTAGTAGTTGGGGACTAAAAACACACTTCTAAGCTTTGTAGTCGGCATAACCTTTGATTTTAAGCCAAAATCTTGCAATTACACTACGGTAACAAGGAACAACCATATCCATATGTATGATCAAGTTGAAGGGTTTTGACACAAACAGGTAACCAAAACAAAAATGTAACAAAAAATCTTTACCTCATCAACTTGAAGGGTTAGGACACAAAAGGGTCGCACTTCACTTTGGGTGAATTGCAAGGTTTCTTCTTCATCATGTACATTGAAGATTTGCTTGATTCCAATCGGCTAAGCTAGATCAAGTTTGGTTGGTTGAGACTTGAGAGATCAGAGAAGTAAAAGATAAAAGGCTTGAGCTAGTTGGTTGAGGAGGTTTCTGATAATTTTTAAGCATGGAAAGTCAAAACTTTGTTGTAAATGGAGGGATCACGATGCCCATTGGCTACCGGTTTCATCCTACAGATGAAGAGCCTGTGGAACTATAAAAACAAGAAGTTGAATAAATTTCAGGCCAAAAGCCCAAAACATGGTGGCATTCGGAAACCCAGCAAAAGGTCAACTAGCTCAAGCCCATGAAACAAAAAATGAATCCAGGGCCCTAAAGGCCAAAATCAAAGCCATCTGGAGGCCCAAGAAGGAAAAGAAAGAAACGAACCAAATCCCATTTCGCAGCTTCAACCTCTTGACCTTTTAGACAGGGAAAACTCTGTTCTCAATCTCATTGGATAGACCAAAGGAGAAAAAAGACATGTTTTTTGACATAGTATTGGAGAGGAATATGCAGTTGCATCCGCGCCACTTCGGTCGTAATCTACGGGAAAACCTCGTATCCAAGCTCATGGAAGATGTTGAGGGCACTTGCAGGTTCTTCTTTTCTTTCGTTTCATTCACAATTTCAACAGGGTTGTGACCAAAAGTCATGTTCTTGCTTGTCTTGGGTTCTGTTTTTTTTTTTAATTCAATTCAAGTTTGTTTGATTTTTTTGAGGTGATTCTCTAGCTTAAAGAGGCAGAAAATGTAAGATTAAAATGGGTAGCTTTTTTAAGCTGTAGTTTTATACATCAGTTGATTGGGGTTCTAACTTCTATGGGCTATGGCTCCCTTTAACTTTCCTAAAAGCTTAGTCGTAGTAGTGGGTGAATGGGTTTTGATTAGTTGATTGGTTTAAAGGATCTAAAATAATCTAGGGGCAAACATGGCTGAATCGTGTAAATCGGTAACTTTGCACTGGTAGACATGGTTTTGTGGTGGCGATAACTGGTAATTGGGAAAGTTTTGATTCGAGATAGGACAGGGTTTGTGACATTCCCTGTGAAGTATCAATGTGTTGTGTTTAGACCACTTAAGGGGGAGATCTTGGAAGCTTTTGTTACAACGAGGCATGCACTCCTTTTTCTTTTTTTCACCCAGTCTTATTTTTTTTTGTTAATTGGATTATTAGATTTCTGCCATTTTTTATGCTTGTAACTAGATTTGTGGTTTCCATACAGATGGGATTCTTTACGGAAGCTGGGCCTGTTTAAATTTTTGTTTCTAATCATGTAAGTCTTTTTTCCTTTACATTATGTCATTTGTTAGGGAATTACATGTCTTTTATGGAGGTGGACCCTAGTTAGAGCCTAGGGGCCAAAAATTTTGAAAGCCTCTTATTTATTTATTTGATGTATTTTGTTTCTTTATACTAATGTTTATAAATTGATAAAACTTATAATTATATGAGCTTGTTATTTTTTAGGAGTATATTGTTTTAATATAAATATAATGAGATACCTTAAATGAATAAATAAATATAGTTTTAGTTAGCCCTCCCAAAGCCAAATGTCAAGATCCATCGCTGTTTATCATGGAATTGTTTAACGTAATCCCTTTTAGAATTCTGTCCTACATGTAGCTTGGCTTTGATTGTATTTTCTTGTATACAATGTTTCCAAAGTTCAAATTTTCCTTTCTCTCTGGAAGTTATGTGGTCGGCATAATTATTTGATAAATTATATTTTTGCATCTTAAGATAAAGTAGAGATTATAAGAAATGTAAAGTATTTAAATGATTTAATCTAGCATTTTCTGTATTTGAACAAGAAGAATTGAAGTTATCCTATTTGATTGGCTTTACTGATCTATTTTCTTTGTCAGGGAGAGATTTTCTATTTTGATGACACATAGGAGAGAACTTGAGTTTTCTTTTTTGAGATTCTTTGTCTTCCACGTTAGCAATCTGGGTGACAATTAATGGGTGAGAGAGGAAGAAGTGGCTGCTTTACTGTAAGCATGCCTGCTTGGATATGTTTCACGAATGACTTCAATCAAATTTTGGAAACTTTTGTATATTGGTGGTATTTATACTTGATTACATATTTGCATATTTGACTTGCTAATTGTGGTGAAGTTTCTTTGTCAAAAATAGTATCTTTGCCATATTCTATCATTTTGAATTACTGGATTGGCTCATAAATTCCCTTTTTTATTATATCTCTTGCTAGTGTGTAATAGAAATTTTGTGTTTTCCAGTTGATTCCAGATGATATGGAGTTTCAGTCTGGAGATATGCCAAATTATACTACCTCTGATGGATCGGTATACTCCAGTTCATTTTAAGGCAAGTAATTGTTAATTTTCTGTTGTAGAAGTTTTGTTTTTGACTTTATCATTTATGTTTTTACTGGTTAAGATTCATAAGGATAGCAAAGTACGGTTGAAGATAATTGGAACTCGAGTTGATACTACTGAAATAGTATAAACTTGACCCTTTCTTCCTCCCAATTACTATCTCACTCATAGTTTTATAATTATTTGTGTCACTTCTTCCTATTTGAATAGAATATCATAATAGAATAATGAATCACAATCTTGTCAGCTTAAGGGTTTGATTCACTTTGAGATTTAGATACCAAGCTGATGAAGAGCTGTTTTCACTAGGAATTTCAAGCATTCCTTAATGCAACCAGTAACTGATTATTGGAACTGGTGAGCAGTCAAATAATAAGTTGCCTAGAGGATAGTTGGTGCTAGGGGGAGTTATGTTTCCGGTTCATGGACCATTAAACAGGCTCTCCCTTTCACTAGATTGCATTGGCAATCAAGTTTCTTAGTGATGCAATTATCGCAATCTTATTATTGATCTTTATTCTTTACTTTGTAAGCCTCTTATTACGCGCTTTTAGAACCGTATGATTTAAAACCCGTGTTATGCATTGTGAAAATTCACATCTGTATATGGTTGAGCTGTGGTTATGAGATGAAAGATTATCAAAATTCAAGTCAATATTAGAAAATCAGGCTACTCTGTGTTCTTTTTACTTGTTAAGGTTTAAAACTTTTCATTTCATCCGTCTCACCTAATATTAATGATATTTTCCTTGCAGTTATGTATTGGTACCATAAAGGACGATTTCTTAGGTGTGATCAATGATCCCACAACAGCTTAGTCAGATGTGGGATATGTTCTGTTTCATGGAAATTTTTGTTTCCCACTACCTTGTAACTGTTGTATGGTTCTCTTGTATATATTTCCATGGACATGAATTTTGCTGTCGAACTACATATCGGGTTTGGTACATTTGTGTTATAATAATTTAGGAATATTTTTTAGATATATATTTAAAATTGTAGAGATTTGAATCTTTTTAATTAAAAAAAGAACTAATTCGAGAAAATTTTTGTACAAAATTGGCACGTGCTATGCACGTGAGACAAAAAATCTGACTTTAAAAGGAGAACATGGAAGTTCAACAACCAGACATCAATCTGAGATCAGTTCCCAAAAGACAAATAGAAGTGAAGTGTGCTTTCGTTTGTGACCGATGTGGGCGTTTAACACTCCCCCGCCAACGCAACCACCGTCACTGTTCAACCCGCCTCGTACTCCTCCTAAGCTCCCTTCCTCTTCTCTTACCTTAAACCCCTCGATCTCCACCTCAACGCACAACAACAATCAACTAATCCAATCCTTATGCAAACAAGGCAACTTTAAACAAGCCTTCAAGCTCCTTTCCCAAGAACCCGACCCTTCTCAAAGAACCTACGAACTCCTTATACTTTCTTGCGCCCACCAAAACTCCCTCTCCCTTGCCCAATCCCTTCATTCCCATATATCCGAAAATGGGTTTGACCAAGATCCTTTCTTGGCTACCAAACTAATTTCTATGTATGCTGCTTTGGATTCCCTTGACGATGCTCGCAAGGTGTTCGATAAAACGCGTAAGAGAACGATTTTCGTCTGGAATGCGCTTTTTCGAGCGCTTACTTTGGCTAGTTCTGGAGAAGAAGTTTTTGGTTTATATAGAAAAATGAATAGAACTGGAATCCCGTCGGATAGATTTACTTATACTTACGTGCTTAAAGCTTGTGTTGCTTCTGAGTGTTTAGTTTCGCTTTTAAAGAAAGGAAAAGAGATTCATGCTCATATTTTAAGACATGGGTTCGAAGCACATGTTTATATTATGACTACTTTGGTGAATATGTATGCCATGTTTGGTTGCGTTTCACATGCGAGTTTTGTTTTTGGGAAGATGCCTGTCAGGAATGTGGTTTCTTGGAGTGCAATGATTGCGTGTTATGCCAAAAATGGGAAGGCGTTTGAGGCATTGGAGCTTTTTAGGGACATGATGGTTGAGACTCATGATTCCTTTCCAAATTCGGTTACTATGGTTAGTGTTCTTCAAGCTTGTGCAGCTCTGGCTGCTTTGGAGCAAGGGAAGTTGATTCATGCTTATATTCTTAGGAGAGGGCTTGATTCAGTTTTGCCAGTTATAAATACTCTTATTACAATGTATTCGCGATGTGGTAAACTTGAATTGGGGCAACGGATTTTTTATCGGATGGAGAAAAGAGATGTTGTGTCATGGAATTCGTTGATTTCGAGTTATGGTGTTCATGGATTTGGGAAGAAAGCAATGCAAATTTTCCAAGAGATGATTGATCAAGGTGTTTCGCCAAGTCCTGTAACTTTTGTCAGTGTTTTAGGAGCTTGCAGCCATGCAGGTCTCGTTGAAGAGGGGAAAAGGTTGTTTGAGTCAATGCGTAAAGAACATGGAATATATCCTAGTGTTGAGCACTATGCTTGTATGGTTGATCTTCTTGGTCGTGCCAATAGGTTAGAAGAGGCTGCTAAGATTATAGATGAAATGCGGATTGAACCTGGAGCTAAGGTTTGGGGTTCACTTCTTGGCTCATGTAGGATTCATTGTAACGTAGAGTTAGCAGAGAGAGCTAGCAGTAGGCTATTCCAACTTGAACCCACAAATGCTGGGAATTATGTACTTCTGGCTGATATTTATGCAGAAGCTAAGATGTGGGATGAGGTAAAGAGAGTGAGGAAGCTGCTAGAAACTCGCTCGCTGCAAAAAATTCCGGGCAGAAGT